>NC_087437.1:79633105-79933105 GCF_036321535.1 Camelus dromedarius | reverse complement strand
CTCCTATTTTATAGGATTTTGAGAATAACCTATATTCATGGGATACTTTATATAAAGAGGCAAAGTACATGGGATGTGCTCAAGGTGTGGTAGTTATTGCTTTGCCTGTTATGAGTGGGCGTTGTAAGCTTTACCCTCATGGAGCCTCTGAAGGGGTGCAGACAGTTGCAGTACCATAAGGGCTGGCGTAAGGCAAGGTTTCTGAAGGTAGATCATATAACCTTCCGCCCAGCAGTTGCCTGAAAGCAGCCTGTGATTTTACACTCTGAGCCTCAGGGTATCTGTTTCTCCACCTTTCATAGTCAAAGTCATGCATAAAGTCTGTTCTTCTATAGAGTTGGCAAAATCTAGTTTCCAGACTGAGTAGTCATCTTAAACTTCCCAAATTTTCCCAAGTTTTCTTAGCTTAAGAACACTTGATTAATGTCAAAAACTTTTTGCAGATTTTCTTAGGTATAATTTTTATTTTACTAGTTATTGAGCAATTGTGAAAATACATAGTGACAAATATTACTACATAGAAATATATTTGAAGTCAATTTATGTGTTTAAATCTCAATAGTATCTACATACTTTGAAAACCAGTACTACATCATTTAGAGTGCTCCAGGGAAACTGAACCAGTAGTTAGGCCATGAATAACTTACATTATTATGGGGGCTGGCAAGTCTGAAATCTGGGGGAAGGAGGAGGCCAGCAGGCTGGAAACTCTTTGGGGAGAAGGCTGATGCTGCAGTGTTGAGGCAGAATTTCTCCTTCTTCAAGGAGCCTCAGTTTTGCTCTTAAAGACTCTCATCTGATTGCATGAGGTCTACTCTCATCTGATTGCATGATGCAGGGTGGTCTCCTTTACTTAGAGTTAACTTATTAGAGATGTTAATCATGTCTACAAAATACATTCATGACACCTAGATTAGTGCTGATTAAGTAACTGAGTATTAGAGCCTAGCCAAGTCGACTTACAGAATTGACTGTCACAAATACACAATTCTAAAAAGTATTTTGCTTATTCATTCTATAAACAAACAAACAAACAAACACTTAACAAGCTCATGGATTGAAGGGACTCTCTTTGGTCTAGGCGACAAGACCACACATTGGCCTCCGTAGGTTTACATCAATGAAGACAGCACGGTTCTTGAAGAGCCACGGCTGTTCTATACTTACAAAAGAACGTTAGGCAAGTGTCCAATTGCTTTTCCCAGGGAAGACTCCAATTTTCCTTATATCAAAATTAGTGGACATGCCTGACTTACGTGGGGACACCGTGCAGCAGAACAAACAGGCTTCTGAGAACTCTGCACCTGTGATTTGTGATTCCTGTTTGTTGTTGAATACTTTTTTGTAAAAAACCCAGCTAGCAAAATATGACTGCTCCAGCTGGCTAACAAAGGCAGCATGGAGAGGATTATGAATTATTACTAAACCATATTGATTTTTTGAAATGCTGGCTGAGATTTAAAAGGAAGCAGAGAAGCAAAATCCCTGATTGAGGAAGGCAGGGCCTTATACTGGTAGAGAAACATCTTTATAGACATTTCTAGGAAAAATATATTTTTATAAAACTAAGTCTTTTCATCTTAAATGCATTTTCTCATTTTTTTCTCTCACTGATTTTTTTCTCTCTCCCTTTCAATTCCCCTGGACAAAGACTTTACAAAACAATGCAAATTTTTATAGGCTCTGGTTCAAATAGATTGAAAGCAGCTAAGAAGAATTATTGCTGAACAAACATTTACCTAATCTGAGAAATTCCATGTTACATATTAGTTGTTAAAGTTGCGTGGTTTTGTCATTACAAGAAGCTTGAAAGTGAGAAATCTTTTTTCTAATTCTAGACTAACCTTGGCACTGGCCAAATGTATTGCATCTCAAATTAATCTTTTAAAAAGGAATCCAGAGAAGGGAAATAAAAATAATTATAGAAATTGAAAAGGCATTTGAGAAAAAGTTAAACTCTCGTGAGAAGAATTCTAAGGGCAAACTTGATTCCTGTCTTTGAGAATTTGTAGGACATTTAGGAGTGAGATGTTGGCCAGTTATACTCTGTCCACAAGGAAATAGTCGTAAGAAAATAATCTTAAATTAGTGGCAAGTGAGAGCTCTGTTGGACCTGGGAGGTGCTTGATCATATGGTGATAAAACACTGAAATTGCCTGCTGAGGGAAGCAATGCTGCCTTTCCCCCTAAACATGTATTATACTTGATAACAAATAGTCCTTGTTGAATGAGAAATTTCCCCGCCTTAAGATGGGAGGCTTACCACATATGTTTTCAGTCTCCCATGCAGCTCTCACCAGACTGAATTGAAACTTTTATGTACAAAAGTAGGTATTTATTGGATATATACCAGGTTAGTTTTTCTACGTTGCCATGACAAATTATCACAAACTTTTTGGCTTAAAATAACACAGATGTGTTATCTTACAGTTCTATTGTTCAGAAATTCAGGAGGAGTCTCACCTGTTGGCAGGCTATGCTTCTTTCTGCAGGCTCTAGGAGAGAAGCAGAGTGGTAAAATGACCAACTCTGTTTATTACTGGGGTCTGAGAAAGTGCAGAAAGGAAGATGTTTAAATAGAATCCCTTAGAATGAATAGGAGGAAGAGATTCCAATCCGAGGGAACAGCCTGGACAAGTGAGGTGCACGGCGCAGGCAGGGCTGTAAATATCTGGCATGTGTGAGTGTACCTAGATAGTCTAGAAAGCTGGGGGCCCAAGGAACTGGGAGGTCATCTTTTTGGCAATGAGAAAAAATTGGAAGAGTTCTAAAATAGGTTATGAAGGTCTGATTTTCATTTCAGAGAGATCATTGATGCAATACAAGTAGTAGCAGTAGAGATAAGAACTGGGAAAATAACTCAGAGAACAGCGCCTAAGTAAACTTAACAAGCCTTGGTGATGCATTTCTTGTGGTTGGTGAAAGGTTGGGAAGAGGCAAGGCTGATGCCCTGGTCTCTGGTCTGAATGACGAGGTTGATGATGGTGCCACCACCCACAGTAGGAAACAGAGGAAGAGATTCTCGTGGGCACAGGTTGAGTGTCTGATACCTGCATGTGATCTGGGAACAGAGACTTGAAGCACAGAGAAGCGATTTGGATAGCATACACAAACTTCTAGAGTAGGGAGATCCCCAGAGAGATCGTGCGGAAGGAGGCAAGAGAGCCAATGTAAACTAGCAACAGTAACAGGGTAAACAAAGCACAAGAAATCTGTAACAGAGACAGAGGAAAGGCGATAAACCATGCCTAGCAGAGAAGAAGAAAGCCACAAAAAGAAAGCAGCCATTTTTTTAATAGTGTCAATTTTAATGGATGAATAAAATTAGCTTGCCCAGATTTGATGACTGAATTTGTAAATTAGGACATTAAATTGGTTGTCTCAGGGGCAAATTTCGGTTTCTTTATGTTAAGGAGTGAAAGAGAAAAAAGTAGCATTTGAAACAAACCAGTGGTCAATAATAATACTAAGTCATATGGTGCTAACTATGGTAGAATAGGAGTTTAGAGAAGGCGTATGTGACACCTGGTGAAATGGAAAAGATGCATAATGAGATAGACGCAAAATTGAATTTGTTGCCAAAAGATGGATAGAGCAGTGATAAATAAAGGTGACTAGAGAAGACGTTCTAGGTGTAGGCGATTGAAAACATCAAAGTGGGGCTGGGCCTGCGGATTTGTGGAATAGTGTAAGTGGAGCGAAGTTTCCTTAATAGGAAGCATGGGCAAAAATTTGAGATGGAAAGAGGGAGGCTACATTATTTAAAGCATGATGGTTAAGAATAGGAATAAAGTATAATAACCAGGGAGATCATGAGGGTCTCTTAGTATGGAATGACGTGATTAAAGGATGTTTGAACACGTAGCTTGAATATCACATCAGAGGACAGGGGTTTCTCTCCCTCTTATTTTTCTAATTGCCACTGGCTACCCTGTCCACTCCAGAAATCACACCTGGAAGATACTCTCTCAAGGAATGGTGGCAAAAGAAGGAGTGTGGGACTGGGTGCAGGGAGACCAAGAAGTGATGGGAGGAGTCATGCAAGGTGGGGGGTGAAGTTGGCTTGGCAAGAACAATGAACTTTGATAGATATCTTATGTAAGCATCTCCTGTAATTCTCCCAACAAACCTGAAAGTCATTTACACAGTGTATCTATTTTGCAGGTGAGAAAATTCGGTCTCAAATAGTTACTAAGCAGAAGAGGTGCGAATCAAACCCAGGTTCTCTCTGCCTCCAAAGCCCGAAGAATATTAAAATAAAAGGTATGGCTTCAATAGCTTTTTTCTTTCAAAGATAAGGAAGTTAAGTAAATAAGGTCAAAGATTGTCTTTAATTTAAAGTTACAGAGTACTTGGAAATGTAGAAAACTTACAGGACTCTACACAATGGCTTTTGATACCCTGCCTTCCTGGGTTGTTTCTACTCATTGTAGAAGTTTCAGTTTCTGGGAAGCTTTTCAGTGCACCTCCAGTTGGATTAGGAGGCTTCCTAATTGTGATCATCTTCATCACAACACTTGTAAGACTATATTATAGTTAATGATTTACTTGCGCTTCACTGTGAATGTTTTAAATTTCCATATTGCTGCCTAACTTCAGTGTCTTTACATAGTAGGTACTCAGTGGTTGTTCAGACATCAGTGGATGATAAAAAACTAAATGCATCAACAAAAATTAGAAGTGACTTCTGATTTAATTTAATTTAATGAACATGTATCCACTACCAATGTTTTTTCTAGATGTTGCAGCAAAAAAACGGCCTCTGTACCCTGAAAAATGGGTTGAGACACGGAGGCAGAATTTTGAGAAAATCAGAAAAGAACAGCTTTCCTGCTTTGCCAGGCCAAGGGGAGTCACTGCAGGCTTATATCTTAGAGATGGTGACTCTGCCTTGGGGTTGGGGGCTTGAGGTTTTATGGAAAAACTGGATAGAATGGAAACGGTGATAACAATCAGGGCATTTTACAGGGTGCTGCATTCCTCTTAACCTCGAGGAATCCTGGCTTTAGGGAGGAGCCCTGGAGGGTCTGGGTATTCTTCTGAGATTACTGGCCCATTACCTGCTTCCTGGAGCACAGCCTCTGTGTTAAAGCTGCTGTTGGTGGGGGTTGGTTAGAAGCCAGTTAGTTTGCCCCCCCATTCCTTCACAGACAGTATCCTCTGTGCTATATTTCTTCTCCTGTAGGTGCTGACAAAATAATGGGCATTATATATGCAAATAATTATAAATGAAAGACAGCCTGTGATAAATTGTTTAATAGGCATATAAGCAAAGACCTATGGAGATGAGAACGAGGACGCGATGGTACCAGCTGAGATTCAATATCTCCAGGTCTGACCGGTAGTTTCTAGCATTGGTAATTTAAGAGACATATCTATTACATACATTTCTTCAAAAGATCACAAAATATCTTAGAGTCAGTATTTCATGAATTCTACTTGAAATTTAGATAGCAAATATCTTTAGTTTGTGAATGAGGATTGATAGGCACAAAATACTGATAATCTTCACTGTAATTCAATGCCCATTTCCCTGATTGTTTCTCCTTCGCATTTCTTTTTCTTTTCATCCATGCTTCACATTGCCGAAGCATTAATTTTTCTGGAAGCAAATCTCTTGCTATCATGCCTTTTGTTAAACACTCAGGATATTTAGATGTCTTAGCCTCCTAATGAGGCCATCTGATGTAACCTACCTTTTTAGCCTCACTTGCTTCTGCTCTCAATACTTCACGTAGACTGGGAACCACTGTGCTCTGCATATAGTCTGTCCTTTGCTGCCTCTGCATCTTGCTCCTGCAGTTCTTTCTCTCTGCTGGGACTGCCTTTGCCCATTTCCTCTTGTCCAAATTCCACCCACCTTGAGGGTCAAACTGAGAGGAAAACCTGTCTCTCTTACATAATTCATCTTCATTTATTTTACTTCCCAATCATACCTGCCTTGCTTAATTGAAAATTCTTTAAGGCAAAAATCTGCATCTCATTCATCTTTGCATCTATTCAGTGCTTTTAAAGAAGTATCTTTTAAGTACAAAATGTAGATAAATACTTGTTTGGTAAATAATGCTGAACATATAATGGATGAATGGAATATATCTCATCTCATCAGTTTTCACATATTTCAATACTTGTAACATACGTGAATAAAATGTTGTGCACTTCTGAATCAAATACTCAGTTGTGGTATACAGTCAACCAATACTTGCATTCCTTCCAAGACAAGCCCTATCATAATGTTAGATCTGGATGAAGACCAAGATTAATACTGAGAAAAGCACTGTGCTAAGTGCTGGAGATTCCAAGAGACACAGAGTAGAGTTCCTGTAATCCTGCATGTTCCAGATATACATGGGATAAACACGACACACCCATGAAAAGTCACCGGACAATAGCCAGGAACATGGGTTAAGCCACAGCTGAGCTGTGTACCTGATGGGTGATTCTGGAAGTGAATGTGTGGGGAATTATCGTGAGATAATTACAATTTAGGAACACAGAGTTTCACGTTAGCAGGTCTGGGTTTGAACCTTGACTCTGTCTAGCTGTGTGACATTGGGCAAACTACTTAATTTCTTGGTAAGTGAATTTTCTGATCTGTGAATTAAGATAATCAGAATGCTATGTGCTTCATAGGGTAGTTGTGAAGATTAAGATTATATATATTTAATCTAAGATTGTGTGCCTATCTGTCTATCTATCTATCTGGCACAGTGTTTGACACACAGTAAAATGTTACAATTTAAACATTTTTTCATTATTTGTGTATAAAGAAAATTGGGAAGATTTCTGGGGGAGACAGAATTTGGGTCTGAATCCGAGGGATAAGGGAAACTTCTGTGGGAGAGGAAAGGTGAGGAGAAGAGCATTCAAGGGACTGAATTAGAAAAGAGGAAATTCAGCCTTTAGTGGACTTTCTGATGCACCTCCAAAAAGTAAATTGCTTTTAGTTCAGGAAGCTTAAGGAAATGTAAGAGAATGCCTGAAATTATTCTTCCAAGATGACTGGTAATGCACTTAAAAATGGCTTTAGTTGTGGCATAGGACTTTTAACAAGAGCAATAGCCATCAGAAAATGGACATCAATAGAATCAGAAGGTCTTTTTTTAGAAGAAATCCATAGTGTACCTGAGCATTCAGACCTTGTAGGTTATCCTGATCTGAAATAAAGTGCTGAGGGTGAGTCAGTGTCAGAGGCTGGGTGACTTAGCTACCCTGACCCTTCTGACTCTTCACTCTGAGACTTCAGTGAGTCCTGGGTCTTATTTCAGGGAAGGAGCCCATGGGAAATGTGAACTTTGTCGTTATTCCTTGGGACCCTCTGAGCAAATGAAGATTTCCTCCTCCTGTGAGAGGTGGCTGTGACAGAGGGCTGGGAGTGGGGGCATCCTGCTGTCAGACTCTTGGAAGGCAAAGAAAGGACAGTGTTGGGAGGGGCAATTTCCCCCTCTCCTCTCTTGAGTTCTTGTGGCCGGGCTAACAAAATTGGCATAAGACAGATTAATAGGAGGAAAAAGAAATGAATTTTAAATCATGCACATGGAGGTCTCCTAAAAATAGGACCTAAGAAGTGGCCAAAGCAGGCAGCTTTTATACTTTTAGACAAAGAAACAATAAATTGGTGATGAATTGACAGGACTAAAATAAACTTAGGTTTTGGGTGCTCAGTTAGTGAAGAATCTAGACAGAGTTTGGCCTTGGGGGAGGAAACTGAAGAAGGAATAGGATTTGTTTACACAGGCTTTCCTGTCTTCGGCCATAACAGTGTCTCTCTACCTTCCAGATGCAGGGAGTGCACCTTTCACATGAGAGATTTATTTCCTGCTTTCAGGAAGACAGAAAGGAAGACAGGTCAGAGTGTTCTTCTTTTGTTGGCCATTTCTTAAGGAACTGTAATTCAAAATATGCAATATGCCATCCCTTCCTGAGCCCCAACAGTAGCTTCCATTCTTTGGATGCAAAGTGAAGCTTCTGTCAGATGTCTAGGTTGTAGGGTCAGAGATGAATTGTGCTATAGGATAACAAAGCACAGGCTTTGGACCAGTCATGGGGGATTCAAACCATGTCATGCTCCGTACCCAAATGAAAGTGATTGAAATGGAAGGTATGGGCTGGTGTGGTTTAAGAACACCATCTCTACATTAGACTTCCTGTATTCAAATCTCTGTATAAGGTGATCAACCAGCCGGATTTCTTTGGGATGGAGAGATGTCCTGAAACACAGGACTTTCAATGCTAAAACCGGGACAGTGTTGAGCAAACTAGCATAGATGATAACTTTAACCTACTGGCTGTGTGACCTTATTCTTTTCTCCACATGCTCACTTATTTTGTGTTGAAAGGGAGCAGAATTGGGATTTATATGCATTAACCACTTCAGGTTAACGTTCTCTGTGATACTGGTGGTTTATACTGCTTGCTGAGACAGTAGTGATACGTGCAGTGGTTTCCAAAACAAATTATTTAAGACCCTGTGGCCACTTAACCTGGTGCTGAGGAGCTATTTCTCATTCCACTTTGTACACTTGCATATTTCTTTGTTGGAAACTTGGCTTTAATTTTCTTGAAAGTCACTTAAAGAAAGAGGGAAGCCAAATTATTTACCGAGTTTCCAATGACCCTGAGCTCAAGAGAGGTTACAAACGAGTGGCAGGTAGAGGACAAACTAGTTGTGAAATTACACAAATGATACAGTGTCTCCTGGATGATTTTACTTTCCAAGCACCCTCATTGCTTCTTTGGAAGATTATAAGGGACATTTTCTGTTGCTCCCCTAGCATCTTCTTTCTATCGTCACCAACAGTGATGTATTGGTTTCTGAGGGCTGCATTAACAAAGTTCCACCAACTGAATGGCTTAAAATCACAGGACTTTATTGTCTTACAGTTCTGGAGACTAGAAGTCTGAAATTAAAGTGTCAGCAGGTTAATGTTTCTTTTGAAACCTGCAGAAGAGAATCCCTTATTACCTCTTCTAGTTCCCAGTATTTGCTGGCGGGCCTTGGGGTTCCTTGGTTTGTAGATGCATCACTGCAATCTCCACCTCTGTCCTCACCTGGCCAAAATTCCTCTTCTTATAAAGACATTCTTATAAAGTCATTTTGGATTAGGGTCTGTCCTGATGACCTCATCTTAGCTAAGTACATCTACAAAGAGCCTGTTTCCATCTAAGGTCATTCACAGGTACTGGAGGGTAGAGCTTCAACATATCTTTTTTGGGAGACAGTTCTCAACCCATAACAAGCTGCTTTGATTTTCTTTTGAGAAACCATCATACTCAATTTTCAAGTATAAATTTTTAACAGAAGTGACTTGACTAACTCTCAATTCCAGAGGAGGACTATGAGAGGTTCAGTCAGAGAATCCTCCCCCATCTTCTTGGCCCCTCTGCTTGGTTCTGGGTGTATGTATATTTCAGTCAAATCTGTTGGGATACTAGGAAGCATTTACTAAAGTGCTTGGAAAAAAGTTTTCTTCCCTCCTTTCCTTTCCTTTTCCTTCTTTTTCCTTCCTTCCTTCCTTCCTTCCTTCCTTCCTTCCTTCCTTCCTTCCTTCCTTCCTTCCTTCCTTCCTTCCTTCCTTCCTTCCTTCCTTCCACTTACCTGGAGACCAAACATGGTATAAGGATTTGAAATTTGGGTCAACTAAAGCCATTGCACCACTAACTACTGCTAGGGGCATCAGAAAATGGTTAAAGCCGACACAGAGCCTAGAAAGGATCCCAGCAGGTGCAGAGAGCTACACCCTGACATTGTGCCTCAGCCAGTCAGTATCTGAAACCACCCTCTTTACTAGAACTTTCTATAACAAGGCAAAAAGAAAATATTTTTTCCATTTAAGCAAGTGTGTTTGAGTTTCTGTTACTGCAACATGAGTCTCCTAACTCTGTTATGCTGGAAGTGGGGATAGAGTCCTCACATTACGGCTGGCACCTGAGAAACAGTAGCAGCTAAACTTTGTTAGGTGGTTTCTCTGCCCCCAACTTGGCTCTTTGTATAGACTAGCTCATTTAACAGCTACAGCAATCCTGGGAACTGTTCTGTTCTCTCTTTTATAAGTGAGGAAGCCGAGGCACAATGATTAAGTGGCAGAATGGGAAATCAGATTTAATGGCTTGACTCCAGGACCCATGTTCTTCGTCACTACACAGTACTGTCGTCGTCTTTGCTATGAGGGCCTATGCAAAGGCAGCTTTGAGAATGTCCAAATACTTTATATACACAACACAGAGGAGTCGTTAATACTATTCAAGATCACAGCCATTCCTTCCCCTCCCCTCCTCTTTTGTATTAGTTTGCTATTGCTGTGTAGCCAGTTAACACAAAGGTAGCAACTTAAAACAACACCCACTTACTACGTCCTGTTGTGAATCAGGAGTCTGAGTTGGGTCCCTTGCTCAGGGTCTCACAAAGTTAAAATCAGGGTATCAGCTGGGCTTGAGATTTTCTTACTGGAGCTTGAGGTTCTCTTCCAAATTCGTGTACTGTTAGAATTCAGTTCCTTGCTATTATAGGACTGAGGTCCTTAGCTTAGAGGCCATTCACTGTTCCCTGCCATGTGGTCTTCTCCACGACATGCCACCTTGCTTCTTCAAGTCCAGCAGGATTGACTATCCTATCACATTTGTCATATCACACTACTTGTTCAGGAAAGAAAGTATCCCATCATATTCACAGGTCTCACTCACGCAGAAGTGGGAAGAATTATACAGGACATGTGCACGATGGGGTGGAAATCTGGGGAGCCAACTTAGAATTCAGGCTCCCACACCCCTCCCTGCCTCCATAAAGAGAATGAGTGAATATGGGGGAAGCAGGACATGGGAGGCACCATGTGTATTCCTGCCTTAGACTTGCCTGGGGACTCCCAAAAGAGCAGAACACAAATGCTATTCCTCATTGAGAGGCTGGGGAAAAACACAGTCACCCATCTGGATTATTATGAGGTTAAAACACCTAGGAGATAATGGAGAGTTCCTAAAATGGAAGAAGATTTCAAGATCTCCCCATCCCAAAGGTATTACCTCCATGGATGTGGTTAAATTGGGCAGAAGCCACCTTACAAAATGTTTATTTCAGTTAGTTGCAGTTCATTAAGACTGCTTTGTGAGTAACTCTGTTAGGGTTTCCAAATCTCCATTGTTTGTGAGGTCAGCTCCACTAAATCTGGATGGCTGTAATAGCAAAGCCTTTGGTAAGAACCTATTTGGACTACAAGTACTCTGAATCCCATGAAATTTATTAGCCTGAATTTAAAGAGGATTCTTAATTCTGAATCTGTTTTAAAATGAGTATTAGTTAAAATAGGGTTATTTTTCATTAAAAGAGCATTTCCATGAAAGACTAACCTTAGATTACCTTTTTTATTTAGCTAGAATCTACCTGGGAGATTGGGAGTTAAATAAACAGATTGTCTTATTGACCAGTTTTTATCTTTTGTTTATATTAAGTAGGTGCAGTAAGACTATCATTATTGCAAAGAAAATTGCATTATTCTGTTGCTAACTTTCAAGCGTTGGAATAGAAACTAATGTAAGCTTTTAAGCTGTGGTATTCAAACATATTTTTCCAAAGAAAATTGATTAGTCATTTAGGGTTTTTTCAATCATTAAGTACAGTTATCTTTTCCCTGTTTTGATTTTATTTCATACTGTTCTGTGTAGGAGAAAAACCTCTAAGAGTTGTATGAGGTTGATCTTACAAAGAAGCCTTAAAATTACTATTGATCATTTTTAGCAGACTTAATCCATTTAAATGTAATTTCAGATATCCAGTTACCTCATATGCATATTTTGCTGATATTCTTTCCTGAAGCTGATTACATTGTCGTAGATTTAAAGGCTCTGTGCCTACCTCGCTCATTCTGCCTCTTCCAATCTTTGGTTTGCTCACCCATTCTAGCTGACTGCAGTCGCTTGTGCTGAAGACTGTTGTCTGTAGCTTCTCCAAGCTTCCCTGGCTCCTGATAGAAAGCAATCATCTGCTTACTAATGATCCTTACCGTGGGAATCACTGAGAAGAGAAATTATGATAATGGAAACAATCTTTTTAAAAATTTATTTATTTATTTTTAACAGAGGAACTGGGGATTGAACCCAGGACCTCGTGCATGCTAAACATGTGCTCTACCATGAGCTATTCCCCACCCACTGGAAATAACCTTTTGATTTTTTTGCCTTATCCACCCTCATCGACACACTTGCAGGCGAGTCTCAAAAGCCCAAACCTTTTTTGTGGAGGTGCCCAGAATTCTCTTCATCTGTTGCTGGACTGTTATCTTTGCCCCAGCCCACTCCTATCAATATTCTTGCCTCTGCAGCTCAAACTTAAAACCTATTTCTGGCCTTTTTAATTCAGTGATTGCTTTTGATCAGCTATTTTTAAAGACTGTCTTGCTGCACTCCTCAGAGTCCTAATGAGCTGACTGCCTCAGGTAGGAACCCATGCTCGAATTTGGTTCCATGGAACCAACCCATTGCAGCAGGCAGGGGCAGTCACATCCCTGGAAGAAGGGAGAACGGAGGCCAGAAAGCAGGAGCCATGGTTTGGGAGACAGCGCTAGCTGGCACAATTCAGATGTCTCCCCACCTAGTCCCTGACGGAGTCGCACACATGTTCTGCTAGGCTGCAGTCATTCTGTGGGGTGCTTGGTAAAACGAGCTCTAACACTAGAAGGGAGGAAGTGCCTTTTCTATTCTCAGTGATAGCTATACTGATGACTACAGCAGTTTTTTCCATGAGACACTGTAGAAGGATTTGATTCTTACAGTCACGGTCTAAATATTTGCTGAATTTTGGGCTTTAGCTATATTCTTCCTCTAGCTCAGATCTAGGCTTATCCCAGTCACTTCATGACTTAGATTGGCTTCCCTGGAAACAGTCTCAGAAACTGAGAATTGCATGCAGAAGATTTACTGGGGGCTGCTCTCAGGAGATATATCTGCACGAGTGGGCAGAGGGGAGAGCCAATCATATTGAAGTAACCAATGAGGCATCTGCCAACCTATGGCAGGCTCCGGGGCCAGGACGGACCTCAGTGTTGTCCCAAATTGAGGCAAAGGGCAAGCGGTCATTCATTTCTTTGCAGTATCCACCACAATACATTGTTAGTAAAACTGTTTTAGCAACATTTGACCTATAATCAAGCAACTCTTCATGCTAAAAATCATTTATCACCGACTACCATTAAGTGCATAAGCTGTTAGGATTTATGGCTGGCACCTTAGAAGAAGACAGAATTCACTTCAGATGGTTCAAATGATATTTCTGTGAAAGTAATAATTCAAAGACATGGAGAGTTCAGGGGATATATAGGGGTGATGTGGCACCCAGAGATAGCAACAGTAGGATGAAGTTAACTCCCCAGGGATAGGAAGGAGATGGGATATAAAGAGAGATACAGAAGCCCACGGAGAGCTGGAGTCACAGAGGAAGGTCTCCACCAAAAGAAGCTCCAGCCCTGGAGATGCACAGCTACTAATAGAGAGGGGGTGCCGGCCGAAGCCCTTGATTACACGCCAGTGACTTCCCATTGGCCAACCCAACTGGAAGCCAAATAACGAGTCTGGGAGATGCAATGCACAAGGTTTGGTCTCTTGGGGCAAAGAGTAGGATTAGAGTGGTAAGAGCAAAGGACGGAAAAGAGGTGGCAAACAAAGAATAATCACCACAGTTCCCCAGTTAAATACAAGTTGCTCTTCTATCACAAAGCAAGCCATTTTCTGTAACATATTTGGCTAATAATCCCCGAGGAAAACACTTCATAAAGAGGCACCCTCAGCTGAGATTCCTAGGTCTCATGATAGGAAAACTTCATCTACTCATTTTATTTTATTTTTCCCCTTTAGAACAAGCCCTCAGTAATGAAATATTGAAAGAAAAAAAAATCTCTAATTGCTAAGTCTATGTTGTAACCATTTTATTGGTTGGGTAGGTGCCGTGTAAAGAGTGCTGTTTTTGAGAACAGGGCAATTACAGATACTAGAGAAGCCACCAGGAGAATTACTAAAAGAAATAATTACTGCCGAATGTTCAGTGTGGGGTGTGTGGCTTTCACAGTACAACACCCATTAAGTGACAGTCACGTGATTAAACCTTATACGCATTTTTTCCAAATTTACCCCCTAAGGGGCAAATTACCACCCTAGTTCTGAATAACATGATTGTAGTTATTAGTCTTTGTGTGCATAATTCCCCATCCATGATGTTTACAATTTTCTCCTTAGTGTTCCTTTGAAAAGCCACACAATTACAATATTTTCATTATGCTATGGCTTACACAGATAATTAAACAAATAAATACGCCCTTACACAATTCATTTCAAACATTCCCAATCTTTATGAAACTCCCTCATTTTGGAAGAATAAAGACATTCAGTGTACCTGCAATCTGTGTTTTCTTTTACAAAGGCATCACCTGGAAGATTAATAGAACTCATCAGCTTAAGGCGTAACCTTAATCATTCTCTTTCCAATCAGAGAGTAAATGGGTGCAAAGTAATAACCTCACAGCTTTTACATGAGACTGGGGAGAGCAGTATATTTTCATTTTAGAGAGATCTAGAGAGATTAAAAATGTATTTCTCACAATTTAGTGACTTTATTATTGAGACTAGAGTCGAGTTAATTTTAAATGTTTAGTGTGTTTACTAAAGTGAATTAAACTCTCAAAATTTGGGGCTTTTAACACAGCCCATTTTTGGTAGGTGCTAAGTCTAGTAAAAACTGGTACTTAGCTATTAGAAGCAAACTTCCAAAATATTTAGATTTTACTTTCAAAAATAATAGAATTCTAGAGTAATCTGGAAAAATAAGTTTATTTTGCCAATAAAGAAACCAAATCTCAGAACTATAAAATGGCTTTCTAGGGTCCCACAGCTGGTTCCGGCCAGAGGCAGAGCTACACTAGGCAGTCTTCTAAAACGCCGCGATTGAACCTTTCCCCTGTTCAGCATGCCTCTTCCAGCGGACTTTGTATTTTCTCTTTCAAAAAACACTTTTGAGCCTCTGCTCTATTCAAGTACCACCTGGGGTGCTAGGGACAAGCAAGTGAGTAAGACGGCTCCCAGCTCTTTTAGAAGAAGCTCACAATTTAGTGAGAGAGTCAATTGTGTAGATGAAAAATTGTCCTTTATTACGAATTGCAGTATGTGTTTTGAGAACACAGAGGAGGGAGTGCTGGCTCTTTCTTAACTCTCCCAGCTTTGATTTTAACCTTTTTTTTTTTTTTAATTGAAGTACAGTCAGTTTACAATGTTGTGTCAGTTTCTGGTGTACAGCATAGTGTTTCAGTCATCCATATACACATATTCCTTTTCATTTTCTTTTTCATTATAGGTTACTACAAGATATTGATTATAGTTCCCTGTGCTATACAGTATGGGATTTCATTTCTTGTCTTCAACTAACACAGTCACTGGGATCTTCAGACACACCAAGTCCCCGTCCTTAGCAGGCACGGTCCTGGTTTCTTGCACTGTTTCTTGCAGCTATTTCTGTCGGCCTTCTGTGTTCGCCTGCCACTCCCACCAGTCCCACTTTCTGCCCCGTTGCCTCACGCAGCAGTTGCTGCCAGTGTGCTACTATTTCTGATTTTGAAAGTTTGAAGCCATCTGCAGCTCCAGAAGTAGAAACTGCTCTCCTAAAGAGGAGAGCGTACTCTACTCACAGCAGTCACTGCCTCCTCACTCTGCTTCTCCAAGGCCCTCCTTGTCCTTTGTGTTTCCCCCTTTCCCTCAACCTTTAATAGCACCTATCCCCAAGCTGGAGAGTGGACTTTCAACGGCACCATCCAAAAGTTACACCCTAACTGACTCACTGCACGTGACCCGTGACATTGACAAGCAGGACATACCCGCATACATGGACCAAGGATCATGGGCCCCAAACACACAAGGCATAACTCCCTTTTGTTCCCACTTTCATAGGAAATCCCATAGGTTAAAAAAAAAAAAAGGAATAAGTGTGCTATAAAAAGATAAATATCTCATAACTATTTACATAAGATTATGGAGTCACCTATGAGCAAAACCACTGTCCCAAAACCTGCCTCCTCAGTAATAATCAGCTGGCATCCAGATTCAAGACAAGGACACCTGAGTGCTTCCCTTTTCAATAAGCTTCCTACTTCCCTCTCAGGAATATGTGCCCTACCCCACAGCCAGTAAGAGATTCCTAACTGACCTAATTTCTTCTCTCTGTCCTTTGTAAGTTTGTTATCCTATGCTTGATCTTCAGAGGACTAACCATCTTTGCAGCTTCTCCAGGAAGTCCTTGCCTCCATTCACTAGGGATCACAAGGTGAGCACAGAGAGTAAGCTACCTGTGGTGTCCTGGCTGCAAAGAATGACTTTGTGACATCTGCAGTATCTGGTCAGATACTTGCCTCTGTGCTCCCAAAACAGACAGATGTGATCTTTGAACAGGTGTATTACTCACCCCATATCCTCACACTAGTTGGTACGTTGTCCAAATAAAAAGCTTGAGTTGCCTGCTTCTACCACCCGAGTGCTTTCTGGTGATCTTGTAGTATGTGATTAATATTTGTCCTAAAAATTAACATTTGATGCCTGCAGACAACTTTCAACTTGACTTCTTTCAATCAATTATGGTTAATGAATACTTTTCTGTAGTGATACTTATTAATGACCATTGAAAAATCTATCATCTGATTTTGTGTCTTATTGACTAGAGGTATGTTAAAGAAGTGTGTGCAGTTTTGGGCAGAAAGATGGAATTTTTAAGTATGGTGTGTAATTTATAAAAGGTTGTGGAATATAAACTTTAGAAGGATTATTATAAAAAATTTCTATTTTAATTTTGAGCCTAAGGGAGATGTACATTTGAAAGGGCAGGCACTGGGGCATCCATGAGAAAAGTCCCTGTCTCTCACTGCTGTGGGTACATGTGATAGAAATTCTAAGATCTGGAGGGCAAGTTCAGTGCTCTCCTTGAGAACTGAATGGAGATCTATCTAAGAAGGTGATCCATGGCTTTTCAGATCTGAAAACCCTTTTGCCCGGGGATGAGAGTGTTAGGAGAAGTCTCTTCTGTGCCCTGACTTCATCAGTCCCACCTCTAACCCCTGCCAGGCTGCCGTTCCTCACACAGACCTATTTGCTCACTCAAGAGAGAAAGCAGCGGCTTTTTCTGGACATGCATGAGCCCCCTATGAAGCTAAGAGGATTTACATGTGTATACAGAAGGATAATACAGCTTTTATTTTCCTGTTATATTAAGTGTTCTCTCATTTTCCCTGAAATACAATTCTATGATCATTTCCCTCCAGTGCTGCAGCTTTGCACTGTTGGCCTAATTTAACTATCTTTGCTTTTTGACCGAGGTCCCCTATGATGCTTCAGTGCAAAATCAATGTGTGATGACAGATCCTTTGTGTTCACTTAATATGTGAATTATATGCCTCTTTGCCTCTTTAATAGATGAGCTATTTGCCATCCAGAGCATCTTTACTTCCAGTTTTACCCACCACTATTCTCATTTCTTCCTTCGTTGGTCTCTTGCCTTCCTGATAGTAGAAACATTCTGCAAAGTTGCACTTAGCATTACTTTGTTGTTTTAATGTCTTCCTCTGCCATGAGTTAGTATTTTGGTTATTTTTCCGAATATATCTCTTAAAAGCTTATATATGTTAAGAAAGCTTCAAACTCATTTCTTTCTTAATTTCATGTTTCCCTTTTATTTTTCTTCCGTAGCAGCTTTTACTCTACACATTAGGAAGTATAAATGCAATTGCAATTCCATAATTATTTCTTTTGGCATCTGAATCTTATCAATTTAAAATTTTTGTCTTAAGGCAGACTAGGAAAAGATATATGCTTGACTTTCTTTAAAAAAAATGACAAATTCGCAAATTATACTGAAGTTGCCTCCTGGAGGAGGAAGAATGGTAGGTGTCAGGAGACCTGATCTCACATGATGGTTTTGCTGCTAACAAGCTTGTGTCTTTGGGAAAGTAACTTACCTTCTCTGAGTCAGTCTCCTTTTTGGAGTGAATTGGATTTTAGTTCTTTCCAGCTTTATAATTCTGTATGAGAAAAAAGCCTCTTTGGTTTTACTCTAATGTATCAACTGAGGATAAGACAGAGGAGAGAGAAAGAAAAGAATTTTCTTGGACACAACATTAAATTGCAAGTCATACAAATGCTTTGATCAAGATGCCACCTCCCAAGGGTTGTGTTGGGGTAAAAAGATAGAAGAAACCTCCATGAGCTCTAGTTCTTTTCTCTTTCACTTCATTCTTTATGTTTCCAATGTGAATGCAAATCCATTATATCATTAGAGAAGGTCAGGTCAGGGTTGGGGTGGGGAGGGAAGACGGAGGAAGATTAGTAAAAGTCCTTTGCTGCATATTGGGAATTGGGGGTAACTAAATAATGGTATATTTCTTCCATTAAAATGGCCTCTATAACCTTCGCCAGAAATAGCATTTGAGACTAGAAGAGAATTAATGTTCAGTAATTTTTGAATCCTTATTTAAATGTGACTTTCAAATATCTTTCCCAAGAGAAGCACTTAAAAAGATCCATCAAAAGCAACGGTGCTAATAATCTGCCCTGGGACCTGGGCAGTAGGTTGAGAGACTCACCTCTCATTAATTAGGTGAAGGATTCATGGAGTGTTAGGAGTGCACCTGAGCCCAGTATTCATTTGCAGGAGAGTGATCTATCCAAGAGTGAAATGATACTGGAATTATCAAGCATCTAGCCAAAGGAGGAGAAGGGAACAGAAAATTAAAAAAAAAAAAAAAAAAAAAAGAAAACCCATCAATTTGAAGATAGTGAAATTGCTTCCTGTTTAAGTGGTGTAAAAGGGAATTTACACTGGAATCATTCTGGCATTCACTAGAAAGCAGAGTGTCTCTGTGTATCAGGGATTACTATCTGAGGGAACACCTCAGCCTAGCAGCAGCTCTGGATTTCTGTTTCCAAGTTCAAGGCTCCCACTTCCCCTTCTGTCTGCGGAATCCAGGAGCTTCCAATAGTCTTCCATAATTACCTTGCCTGAGGCATCCTCCAGGCACTCCTGAGAGGTATGTGGAGGGTATTTAAACCTACAGGATCTGTTAATTCATTCTGTCCCTTGAGGTGTGGGTTTGAAGGGACCAGATGGTAGGCTGAGCAAGGAGAGCAGCTGAAAACAGCAGGACTCCTGTTCTCTGGCTCTGAGGAAGTCAGGCTGTATCTCTTCAGGATCAAAATTATTCGGGGTGGGGATGGTGGTGAGAGTAATAGCTCAATGGTAGAGCACATGCTTAGCATGAATGAGGTCCTGGGTTCTATCCCCAGTAAGTACTTCCATTAAAAAAAAAAAATTGCTGGAGACATAATCGTCTTTAGCAGTGACCTGGAACAAAATGATTTACCCACCACACCAAACCTAGGAGCTGTTTTGGTTTGTTTTTGGTTATTCCATAACTGACAGATGTACGGAAGAAGAAATTCAGGCTTCACGTTTATTAACTTTTAGAACATACATAGGATAGAGTTAAGGGCTAAGTTCAACAACATTATTTTGAAAGATATTTGTAAATAAGTCACCTGTAAAATTTTGGTCATTAAAGGCAGGTATGTAGCAAAGCCTGAATGAAATAAGAAATCAAACCACCTAAATCTCATTTCTTCTGCACTCTAAGAACTGGGCTGCTTTGTTCAGAGCCTCCACTCTCCTTTCCCAGATCCTGCAGTCACTGGATCATCTCCAGTTATGTTAGACTCTTGAAGTACTCAGAGAGCCTTTATTTTAACAGGAAGGAGTGACGGAATCCATTAAGGTCAACTGGGTACTTTTAATGTTCCTTACGTTCTGTGGAAAGATCAGTATGAAACGAGGAGGTAAGAGTAACACAAGTGACACCAGTAACCACAACAAATAACCTCCATTATCTAACGGGGCAGTGTGGCCGTGATGCTGGAGGTGTGTTTGAGTAAGAAGTCAAAGGGTCTGCAGAGGTGGTTTCCTATGTCAATTTAAACTGGCTGTGTTCATGCAAAATCAATTCACACTTCTTATAAAGAATTAACCTTTGTGGTAGTCTGTGATCTTAATTAGCAATCACAGGGCCCCTCCTACTCTTCGTATGTCCAAAATAGAATTGCACAAACTATTCGGATGTTAAAAGTTCCTAAGACTGCTTGGGAACACTTCATTCCTTTTCTATTCCTACAACCAGATTTTTGCCTATTAACATTTATAGACTAAGGCAGGAGTGAAGTTGAGAATATATAAGAGCTTCATAACCTTGCTTATGGAAGATAAGTCTTACCCTTCACCTTATAAAACCCTGGAAAATCTCTTACATGTCCGGCCAGCGCTAGAGACTGAGAATCCAAGATGAGCAATTCTTAATATCCATAAAACAAGTCTTTCTCTGAGCCCTTTGTTTCTGGTAAATAGTGAAGCTGATAGCAATCCCCTCACCCTTATTTATTCTGAAAAACTACTTACTGCACAGAACCAGCCTACCCCATATGATTTAGATAAGGCTCTGGGATATTTCCTTTGTTTACATTTAACAAACACAGACCCTCGAAATTCCCTTTCCTTGGCTCACAAATAATTAGCTGAACTGCTTGCTGCCACCCTCCCCTACCACCCAACCCACGCCATTAATCAGAAGGAACACAGTGCTTGTTAACCAAATTTTGGATAAGATTCTCTCCTTCCCCTAACCCCCTGAACTGGCCCACCCTCAGCCTGATCCTGCACGGAATCTTTCTTCAGGGCCCCTCCAGAGAAATAGGAAAACAGGCTGCCCTCAGTGCGACACTTTCTCTGAGCTTCTCTATTCCCTGAACTTCCATCCCACTTCCCCACATCCTGTGCTCTCTCTGGCCTTGTTGACTCCTCTCTATCACGGAAAATCCTTCTTGCCCACCTCTGGAGACTCTGGTAGCAGATCTTACAGCCATAGCTTCTTCCTGTTGCGATAATCCCCCTCTTCCTGTTCCAGCAGGCCCTCCCCTGGTGACAGTTATTCTTTTGAATAAAGTCTCTCCTTTACTGAGTCCAGAAATGTTTTTTATTTGAAAAAAGATATGTTTCCGCAAAACCGGCCTCTGTAACCTGAAAGCCAATTTGAGACAGAGTTTTGGGAGAAAGGGATCAGCTTTATTGCTTTGCCAGGCAAAGGGGAGTCACAGCAGGCTAATTTAGAGAATTTAGAGAGGAATCTGTCTTAGGGTTGGGGTCTTGAAGTTTTATAGGAAAACTGAATGGATCAGTAAAAGGCATTTACAATCAGGGCGCTTTACTGGGTGTTGCTACATTCCTCTTAACCTCCTGTCATGGGGGAACTGCCCTGCAGAGGGTCTGTCCATTCTTCTGGGATTATCAACCCATTACCTCCTTCCTGGAACATCATCGCCTCTGGGTTAAAACTATTGTAAAGAATGTAAGGGAGAAGTCTGGGGGATGCTTAGCACAAAAGTAGTGAGGGTGAGAGAGCGACTGCAGGATTTCTTAGTCAGAAGGAACCAGCAGACAGGTTTAGCACCAGGGGAGTAGTTTATTTCCTGCTCTTTCAGATGCACGAATTTGTCTGAAAAATAATCTTTGTTTATTTTTATTTGTGGTCTGTAAGGGGAACCGTTTTTCTCTGTGTTTCACGTGCGATTTAAATAGCTATTCTATGTATCACCTGACTTATGTTGGTGTGGAGAACAGATAGACTACTGTGGATGTCCTGGAGTTTATCTGTTTTCTGTGATAGGTACTGCGCGTGAAGTAAACTGGGCAGACGAGCAGGTGTTATTAAATACCTTTCTCAAAGACTTTTCATAGCTTTGGAGAAGCAGACAAAAGCCTAGGTAAAAGTGGGCCGACTGCTCAGTAAATTTCTAAATTTTTTGAACATCCAGAATTTGCCCAGGACTAGGAGATGACCTGTGGTTATACTGCTGGATATGGGATACCATCTACTAAAGAAAGAGGAAAAAACAACATTACTTATTCGGGTCATTCAGAACTAGGGGATTTGATGAGAGAAACTGCCACAAAAGTGCTTCCTGAGACAGATGCCAAGTTCTGGCAAATTTTACAGCAGTGAATTTTCATTTGCAACTGTTTTCATTAAACCGCAAGAGCCTTTGAGTCATGGCCTGGGGTAATTCTGAAATAGGAGACTTGAGAGAGAATAGTATGGAAATGCAAAGTGGGTTGGCTCTTTGACTCAATCACTGTAAACCAAGTACCCTTTGTGTTGTTTTAGTACAATCACTGCCTTGAAAAACCAGCACTCCCACCAAGCTGCAGTCCTTGAGTTTGTAGTCAACATGTTAAATCCTTGTGCTTGGCTGTTTTAACTATTGGTTTCCCTACTGAGTCCCCAAAGAAACATTGGTTGAGCATCCAGCTACGCCTGGGGCAAGACGTTGATTACCGAACAGTCAGAAGCAAAATAAACGCTCTGCAGATATATTAGAGAACAAAAAGACTGGCTTTGGAACAATGGAGAAAAATTGCAATTAGGCTTTTTCTTCCCTCCCTGCAAGCTAGGCTTTGCCCTGTGTTATTTATTGTGTATCTTTGTCAACTGGTCTCTTGGCCTATCACAATGCTTTCTACATTTTGATAGAATGGTAATAAAAGGGCAAACTTATTTATTACTTTCGTCTCTTAATTGAATGTCAGTCACTTTCCATTCAAAAAGAAATGGCTTTTGGTGTAATTGAGAAATTCACTGATCTTTTCCTATTCTGCTCTAATATTTTAGTACATACATTTCCTTTTATTTTACTATTTATAAAGTCGTTATAAATCAAACCAATTGCAGCATAACAGGAAATGGTTGACATTTTCTATCTCAAAGACTCATTCATAATTTCCCAATTACATGTAGTTTAAATACATAGCATCCAATCTGCAGTCTTTGAAATGGTGCCAAATTCCATCTGCTTTCCTGCACATCAGCATGACATGAGAGAGCACTTATGAGAACTCTAACTTGAACACAAACTTCTCTCAATAGAACCTTACTGTTAATTTGCAATTTTCTGTTCAATAACCTTCTCTTATATAAATGCACAGTTTTATTGATTTCATATCTGGCTGCTTACTGACCTCTACTAACAACCTATCAGCCTTTTTTTCCCATTTAGACCAGGGGGAGCTGATACCTCTTCCAAAATTGCTTCAAATTCATAGAAGGTTGATTCTGATGAAATGCCAACAAAATTGTCATATTTTTGTAGGCATAACACAATCTTTTTGATGCAATTCTTGAATTATATCTCAAATTTCGACCCTGAAATATGAAGAATTTTAATTATACTTTGAGATGGTAAATTCAAAATTTCTCTACAGACATTGTTACTAGTAAATTATCTTTATTTTATTATTTCAATTTTTCTTTAAGATTTCTTGTTTTCTCTTTTGCTGATTTGATTGATTCTCCAGAGTCCTTGTGATGCAATTCATAAGGTATGCTTGCATTTTTAAAAATAGGCACATTGGGTTGACTTTGAGTTGACAGAATTTTGCATTCATTTGGAAAATTATAAATATTCTACTGCTAAAGTTTGAAATCCCACAGACATACCAAGCAGCTGAAACAAATGAGAAAATACTTGTCCTTTATGCATTAGGGCTATCATGATAGATTTACTACATAATTCCAATACATTCTGTATTGAACTCACAGCCAAAGCTGTCATTCCTTAAAAATTAGACATCAAGTTGCATGCAGAAGAAATCATTCATTTAAAAAATTTTGTTATATTTTTGTGCCTGATTTTTATTAAAATGCTAAGAGAAATCTTAAATATGGAAAGTACATACTGCCTACATAATTACTTCCATTTTTTTAGCTGGACTTCTGAAAGTTGGCCCCTTTAGTTGGGCGTCTGTTACCCTTCTCCTTCAATCAATATTTTCGTGTCTTCTACAAGTTTTTTTGGATTTGCCAGTACATTTTTCATCTCTCATCTCTCCAGCAATATCAACCTCCCCCCACATCCCTCCTGCCATGGTGCTTTCTGTGGCAGATAGGAACTGTCTGTCCATCCGTGTTAACAACAATTTTAAAATATAATGTGAAAGTCTCTTGGAATACGCTATACTAGGGAAAGGAGAGGCACTGTAACACTTTCCCATTTCTTAGCCGGTTTGGCATAGATTTCAACCACGTATAGACCTCAGGCCAGAAACTTAGTTTTGCAAGAAATACTGGATTTTTTCCTTCTTTATGACTTAATGTTATTTTGATTATAAGCCCTTGTCTAGCAGGCTGGTAATATATTCAAACTTCGTTATGTGTTGACTTCTCTCCACCCCTTGAGATGAGTAGGGTTTTATACTTTGCCATCTGCATTCTTAGTAGGTAGGAAGGGGACACCTCTGCTAATTGTTATATGACCACACAGGTAACTACCAATTTGTCCTTTGGGCTCATCTGAACAGCCCACTCAGATCCAGCTCCTCTCTGAATAGAGTTGTTTCATGGGGCTGAGAACTCTGATGTCTGTGGTACCTCTTTTTAGTAAAACCACGTGGGTCCTTTTGCTGTCTTCCTGGCGGGCTAATCTAGGACCCATAGTCCTCTTTCTTACCATCCTGAAACTCTAGTCTCCACATGGCATGTAAGATTTGGAAATCTTTTTGAAATGCCCATCTCTGAATGGTCTTCTCCTGGCTCTGGGCACTCCCATGGAATGCGTTACCTGTGGTCTGTGTGTCTGACCAGCAACATGGGACAGATGGAGAAGAGCGACTCAGTGTTGAGGGCATAGGCTTAGCTATTGAATTTAGTGATAGACATACACCTAGGAAGGCAAGATGTGTCGATGGGAGCTCAGGCAACTGGGACTGGGCTTGCCTAGACAAAATAAAACATGAAGCAAAACAGAAACCATGTCAGGGAATTTAGATGGAAAATATGGGACAAAGTTGGATTCTCAAAGCCTGAGAACAGTGCTGAAACACCCTGATTTGTTGCCTGCCTCGAAGTCTCAGAGTTCACATCAGAGTCCTCCTGAAAGTAGAGCATGGTCAGTGTTTAAAGTCGGGCTGATGGGGTAGTCAGAGAGATGGCTACCAGGTTTGGTCTGGGCCCTGAGACATGACTAGCTTTTAGGAGGGAGATCACAGATGGCATTCTCATAGTTGCCTGGTGGTAGAGCAAGGGCTCCAAACCTTGTCTGTGGAGAAGAATGTGATTTGTATAAAGTCTGCCATGAAATTCTTGAATTGCTTCCCAATCTCTTCTTGTATCAAGGAATGTATTGGAGTTGACTACTTTATGATGGTTTCCATATTGGCAGGCCAGTTGCCTAGAACAAAACATAGTTATAATATTAGAGACTTGAATTAAATTCTTCTCAAATTCAAATCCTCCCACCCCACTTACCTCCATTAAGGCACAGAGGTGTTCCTCCAGTGCTTTCCAATTTTCCGTGCCTTTAGATCTTCTGATGTGTGGAATATATTAAATAGGCACCAGAATATTCTTTTCCAGTTATTTTAACTTGGATGACATTTGTTCTTCCTCTTTCTGGGCTAAGTTTCCCCCTAGATCTTTAATTTCAATTCTGTTTTGTTCTGAACACTGACACCTCCCTCAGTGAATTCATAGGATTATACTTCTAAATCAATTTTGTACATTTAAGACAGTTAACAGTTTTGTACCAAAGGTTTAATATTCTCCTGCAGGATCTGAAATTTTCCATTCTGGGAAAAGAATTTGAATGTGGCATAGCAGGGTGGGATTTCCTTTAATATAAGCAGAAAGTCCTGGGACTTGATAATAGTAATAGTTTTTGCCGAATATTAAATTTATAGGAGACAAAAATAGTTGAAAAAGAGAGACTCATGAAAGGAAAAGTGGGCAAATTTAGCAAAGAGAAAGAGATTTAGAGTACCTTAAGGAAATGGAACTTAGGAGAGTTGTTCTGCTTAAAATATTCCTAAGGAATAATGACAAACTCCAAGGAATGGGTTAGTAAATTTTCAAGATCTTTTAAGGAGAAAACAGGGAGGTATGGGGCTTCCTCACATCACCTAGATCAAAATCTACTCTGTGCACGTGACCTACTCTGACAAGCTGTTAGAACTAATGCAGCTTAAATATTGGTCTTACTATCTGATTCAGTGTCTACCGTTCTTCTTCAATATTTGTAAGGTGCTGAATTCAACACCTGACTTGGTGTGTGCATAGTGTGAGCACAATAAATGATAGCTATTGTTTGACCATTTTTATTCTTCCAGATGAATTTTAAAATAATTTGAAAAAAGTAACTGCTGACACATTCAAATCAATTGCCAGTTCAGTACATAAAGCAGGCTAAGTCCTAACAATCAAGCATGATAAAAAAGAGGTAAGAGAAGGAACTAGGAAATAACTGGATTGACAAACAATGGAGAAAATAGAGACAAATGAGATATTAAATTTAGAACACATTGTTTTTGAGGAAATCAGCGTTATAACATGTAACCTTGTCAAAAAGTTATCCAAAGATGCTGAATGACCACTTTCTGAGCTCACCTATTCTTTAAACCTTTGGTTTAACATGCTTCTAGCCAGCATGTGGGGCACTGGGGAGATGTAGGAGAGAGAGTTTGAGCAGCACAATACACTGTTAACTTTTCAGAATTTCCTTTACAAATTAACATTCACAGATGCGTTGATTTATTTGGACATTCTAATTCAAATGGGATAGAGGTGAATGACTCAGTCTTAGAACAGGCATGGGAGAGACATTTCATAACTGACCATGGGTACTAGCTCTTAGGTACTAGCTTTGTTTTCGCTGTTACTTCCTGATTCAACATAATCCATTAGACTGTCATAGTTCACACTTGCTTATTATTTATTTAGTGAGCTCTGTTGAGTCCTTCAAGACCTGTGGGCAAAGCTTCTTGACTTGAAAGACTGCCTGGCTAAGGGCAGAGGTGTTAATACAGATTTTGGCCTCTCACCTAGAAAAGCACTTAAAAGGACACAACCAATAAGTGATTCAGTTAGTGTAACCTCCCACCTGACCTTTTAAAGAAAAGAGACTCCTGTGCCCTAGCAGCAGCGCAAGATGATCCCCTTTGTCCACACTGCACGGAGTGGGTTGTTTTTCTAGGCTGAAAGCATTTGTAGGACAGATCGAAGGGTACAAAGAAGGAAAAAAAGGGTTGCTGAAGATCTGAGACCAATACTTCATAAAATGACTTCAGCTATTCTACCATCAGATCCTTTGCTGCCAGTTGATAAACTGTTAGAAACAACACTAGCGTGGTGTATCAGTGATGGGACAGCTCTGATAATAGTCAGTTTTACCAACAAATGGTGAATTCGCAGCCCTTTACACCGCACAGTCATTTCCAGACGGTTGAAAAGCGCGTCTCGCCTGCCCTCTTTACTTGCGTCTACTGCCGAGTCGAAAAGCCTTCTTGATTCCCCTGTGTGTATCATAGATTCGTTTTCCATTTGAAGAATCAATACGAAATGCAGGAATAGACAGACGGCATTTCATAGTTGGCATTTGGAACAATGGGAGGTCATCATCTCACAGGACTTTTTCCAGGTACCAGGACATTGTAAGAATAAATTTGTAGATTAAAAAGTTTTTTAGTTACAGAGATTATGGCCTATCAGTTTCTTAACTAGGTATATACATACTTAGACACAGAAAGCCTTGAAAGTGTAAAAACTCTCTGAAATAAACACTGTGAGCGTTGTAACACTGAGGAAACTATTTTGGCTGCTTACTTCAAAACTTTTAAAGAAACCTAGATACAAGAGATGCTTGAGAAGTAATACTATGGGATAACATTTCCAAGATTTCTTCTTAAAAAGAAGAGCAGGGATAGCGATTTACCTTGTTGTAAAGTTTTACTGTTGGGCGCTTTTGGGAAATTCACTAGTTCATTCTGAAAGTGAGGCCCTGTTAAGCTTGTAAAATGTTTCCATTTTCTGTTCTCAATTCAAACAGTATTTATCTATGATTTCCATAACCTGTCACTCAGCAAGGCTCTGGGAACACAAATGATCTCATTAAAATACTCCTTTCAAAATGTTTTCCCTGAATAGACACTGGAAGAGCTTTCCAGCTAAATTGAATACAGAATAAAGGGACAAAGTAACAAAACACTGAACTTGGAAAGGCCTTATTGAAGTTTTAATTTTGGATTTAAGGGATCCATCAGATGTCAGTCTGCTTTCTGTGTGTTTCCAGATCATGTCTACATATGAGGTCTATCCTAATTGAGAAAGTGTAATTTTAAAAACCATCGTCCAGCTCTTGCTCTTGCATCCATATAGAGGGAAAATTCAAAACTGGAATGAATCTGAAAGTGTAGTCTTTAATCCCACTATTCACCTCTGTACATATTCCTCTGACATAATGTTCTAAAAATGGTTACAGAGGTAAGAAATCGGGAAGAGAAACTAGCATTTCATAAAATCATACCATGTACTAGGCCACATGCAAAGTCTTTTCAAGAATTTACCTGACTTGAACCTTCTTACAACAACCATGTGAATGAGGTGTCCCAGTCCTCACCTTGCACATCAAGGCACTAAGGCTCACAGGTGTCACGTCACCTGCTTCCGGTCCTACTCTCGGTAGGAGGTGGAGCAGATTGTAAACAAAGCCAGAACTTTGATACAGAAGACTTCCAAAATGC
The DNA here is from genome assembly GCF_036321535.1 of Camelus dromedarius. Classification (NCBI taxonomy): domain Eukaryota; kingdom Metazoa; phylum Chordata; class Mammalia; order Artiodactyla; family Camelidae; genus Camelus; species Camelus dromedarius. The sequence goes on along the minus strand of NC_087437.1, from coordinate 79,904,484 downwards.
ATTTTTGAGAAATGTGTTCATTACTGGATTGCCAAGCAGGAGAATAAAGTGTCACTTGCTCAGAAAGTGCATTTTTGTTTTTACTACAAGTTGTTTTATGATTACAACTTCGAAAAAGATAGTGCTGACCTACTAGGTGCCTTTCTATTGCTGGGGAGTCACTTTGACCAATTCTCCCAGTCCAGCCGCTCTGTGTGTCTCCTGTACCTTTGACCTTTCAAGGCTCTCTAGATGATTTGGATAGCACTTCCCAAGGATTTAGCTTTTTGTTTGTTTATTTCCCAAACTGCCCTTGTGGGCTAAAAAAAAATTTCTCCTTCAAGAAGGATCAGAGGACAGAAGATTCCACCATGAGTACCAAATATTGCTCATCTCGCCTAGATATTCAGTTCTGGAATTGCAAACTTACATTAAATTATACAATATCTATTCCTAAAATCCCAGTAAACCCATTTTCTCTCCCATGCAATATGAATCATTTCTCTCAACTTGAACCTACATCTTTAACTAATCAAGGTAGGAGCCATTGTACTTTAACCATATACCAGGCATTAAAAAATCTCAACGTGGAGAGAAGCAAATACTACTGCTACTGCTAGTAGCAGTACCACCACCACTGCTGCTGCTGCCCATTACTAACCCATTGTCACTGCTCCCACCACTTCCAGCCTGAGCGCTTGGTGTCCAGCAGACACTGCTCAAGGGGCTCGACCTGCTCTATTTCACTGTGTCCTCACAACTCTTCTGCAGAGAAAGTGCAGCTGACCCTTGAACAATACAGGTTTGAACTGCACAGGTCCACTTCTACTTGGATTCTTTTCAATGAGTTTTCACTTCACAGATCTTTAAATTCACTAAGTGTAGAAAAAAAGATTGTGTTTGATGTTAGATCACAGTATGTGGAATCAAGGGAACTAGGGTTTAAATCGTGATTCTTAAACACTGTTTCAACCTCCTGCCCTTGAATGCAGGATTTACCAGTTCTTTCATTTTTGAGGCTGAGATGGCTGTATGTGGACTTTTTGACTCTGTGTGTGGGGTGGGTTATCCCTAACCCCTCATTCAAAGGGCAACAGTACTGTTAGGACCCTCATTTTACAGGCGATAAATGAATCAATGCTTCACAGGGTTTAGAAGACTTGCCTTTGGTAAAAAAGGCAAAGTTGCCCAGCTGTATATAAAAAACCTCTTTCAAGACCCTGAGCCAAGGGAGCCTTGCTAATGCTGATTTCCACTCTGTGTGGATTGTCTTCTGCTAGAGCTCCTCTTTTATCATAAACCCTCTGTGGTACATTTAAATGTCAGAGTAATTCCTACTGCCAGGCTCCTCTTAGTTGTACTAATTTTTACACAAAATCTTAGCAAAACTTATAATTACATTTCAGTTACCCTGGAGGAGTGACCCTGATGGAAATTTTGTGGCAGTTTAGAGTATTATTTTTTATTTAAAAAGAAGTAGAATATAACCATATTTTTATTATCTTGGGAAGTAGAAAAATGAGAGTGTTATCTATAACATATATTTCCACCCTGTGTTTCTCTCAGTTTTAGTTGTATCGTAATGAATCTATAATTTTGTATTTGGCTCTTTCACTTAATATAATGTCAAAAAAACCAATTCATTACTAAGTCTTCTATATTTTACATCCCAAATATCTCCTGCCTCTGGTCATTTCTCTCCATATTTTCTACCATCATCCTAATCCAAGGTACCAGCTCCTCTTTCCTGAACTTCAGCAATGCCTTCCCAACACTTCTGCATTTTGATCTACTTCCATTCTGCAGTTAGAATGTTTTTCTCAAAAGTGTGACTCTAACCATAGTATCATTCTTAAAATCTTTCCAAAGGTTTTTATCGATCTTGATATAAAGTCAAATCTTTTGCAGAGGGCCTCTCACCTGCTCCTCCAACCTCATCTTCGACCAAATTCTACCCTTTATTTTCAATTCCTGTCCCTTTTGTTGTATCAGTCTGCTTGGGCCGCTGTAACAAAACACCACGGCCTGCGTGGCTTAGACAGCAGAAGCGTATTTTCTCAGCTCTGGAGGCTGCAAGGTGCACGATCAAGTTTAGTAGGGTTTGCTTTCTGGTGAGGGCTCTCTTCCTGGCCTACAGAACAGCCACCTTTGCGCTGCGTCTTTATCTCGTCAGGAAGATAATCTCTTTTCCATGCATTGACATAGATTATTTATTTAGTTTCAGTTGTTTCATGTTTTTCTGTATTACATTTACTGAATTTTCCAGTACATGGACTGTTTTAATACTTATTTTTGTTTTGGAAATTTAGGAAAGTTTATATTTCTCTGTAGTGATATGATTCTATTAATATCTCTTCCTTGTTTAGAATCTCTCATTTGGTTTCACCATGAGCAACAATGGAATCTGCCTCTTTACCTTTTGTTGTCCCTTCCCTTCCAATTTTACATCACTAGTATTATTTTTTGCTTTCATATATATGGTATTAAGTATACTTAAGCTTATTTTATTTATTTTTTAGCTTCGAGTGATCAACTTTTACTCTCAGATAATACCTATAAATCAATCAGCATGCTTTATCTCCTATAGATTTTGTCTCTTTCTTCTCCTCTCATTTTTCATTACTTATATTATTTCTGCATAGTCAGATCATGTTATATCTTACTATTATTTTGTCACACTTATCTACGTCTCCTTATATTGGTACCACAGTTAAATATATTCGTTGCAAAACTGCAAATCTTAGGTTGACTCTTTTGAAATGATTTTGTAGCTGTCTACAGCTTATATTCTATTCTGTTTCTCAAGGGAGACTCCTGGGATCAACATTCTTAAAATCTGGCATGTAAATAACTGTCTATGGTCTCTAAAGTTAGAGGACTGTTTGGCTGGATATACAATTTTCTACTCATATTTTCTTTCCTTAAAAGTTTTTTTTTTTTGCGAATTCTAATAGAAATCCAATTTTCTCTTTCTTATTAGTAACTTGAATCTTTTTTTGTATGTTTTTAGAACTTCTCTATTTTAAAGTCTCAGTGTTGCTCGTTTGAGGTCGATTTTCACAAATACACAGTTGCCCTTTCAATACGGGATCTTCTTTTCATTTCAGGATTTATTGCTCTAGCAACTGTCTTCAAATATGAACACACACTTGAGTTATTATCTGACAACATGAAAAAAAGCATGAAAAGACATGAATACACAAGAAAAACACAAATGGAATACTATTGTCTGTTGATTCCACAAAGTTAGTTGTAGTGATGTTAAGATGAGCCTGGTAGTCAACATCATTTAGTATCAAAGTGCACAGATACTGGAGTTAAACTGCCTGAATTTAAATGCTAATCCTGTTTCTTTATGAGTTGTGCAATCTTAGGCAAGGTTTTTAACCTTTCTCTGTTTCAATTTTATCATCTATAAATGAAGATAATGGTGCATACCTCTTAGCGGTTTTTTTTTGTTTTGTTTTTTTAATTGAAGTACAGTCAGTTTACAGTGTGTCAATTTCTGGTGTACAGCATAATGTTTCAGTCATATATAAAAATACATATATTTATTTTCATATTCTTTTTCGTTATAGGTTACTGCAAGATATTGAATATAGTTCCCTGTGCTATATAGAAGAAACTTGTTGTTTATCTGTTTTATATATAGTAGTTAATATTTGCAAATCTTGAACTCCCAATCTATCCCTTCCCACCCTCTTTCCCCCTGGTAACCATAGGTTTGTTTACTGTCTGCGAGTCCATTTTTGTGAAATTAAATGAGATAATCCACATACAGTGCTTAAACATTGATAAGCCTGATGCCAAAATACAAAAGCGGCATAAGTATTTGTTTTCTTTCAAATTTTAATGAAACTCCATAGGCTACAACCATCAGATAATTTCAGTATTCAAATTTTTTTTGTGTAATCCCAAAATCCCTTTGTGTAAGGGATATAGTGTAGGATAATGGAAAGTAAATGAGCCAAAATAGAGGACATAGGACGTACAGTTTTGGAGTTACTATGTGCTTGAATCCACCTGTTCATGGCACAACATTTGCACTGAGCTCTCTGCTCCTCCTTTCCCAGGAGCCCACCTCACTCTCTTTGTCTGGCTACCTTGTTCTTATTATTAAAGAGTCAGGAGTTAATAATCTCCTTCACTGGATAAGACCCTCCCAGTGTGCACAGGGACTCCTACAACACCCTTACTGACTTCTAGCTTAATTCTCATATTCCCTGATGATTTTCTGATTGCATGACTGTATCCTCCAGGAGCAACTTAAGGGTGGAGATTGTGTTTTTAAACTAGTTTCTATCATGCCTGATGTTTTGTGGCTGAACAATATATTTTTTTCAGATTTACATTCTCTAAAGAATGATTGTAAGGATAAAATGGAAACATATGCGAAGTTTTCATGGAAACACAGTAAGTGTAAACTGTTGAACAATTATAAATCATTTAACCCAACTTTAGAGATTTAGAATTGAAGGAGCTGTGTCATGCAAAATCTAAATAGATTCACCTCTGTAAATAGAATAGTCAAGGACATCTACTTCATTTTAATATGCCTTTTCAAAACAAACATTGGTAGTATATTAAATAGCTTTAAAAGATCTGAGTTATCTTTTTAAGAGGCAAGAACATCTTTAAATGCTGGTTTATCATGTTTTCATTTGTTTGAGGAGCAAACAATAGATTGTTCATTTTACCTTCCTCTGTGATATGTATAAACACCCCCAAAAGCCTACAGCTTATCTCTGAGCTCCTCAGCATTGCCCAGTTTTAAACACCAAACCCCGCTGTAAATCTCTCTGCTCTGTTAACAAGAATGCAGCTCCAGTATGGCTCCCTTTACTGTAGGATATAAACTTTCCATTAGTAATCTTATGCTCAAGGTAAAAGGAGAAACATGGAAACATTGTTGGGGATAAAAGCTATTGGATGGAAATTATTTGCAGAATGCTAGTGTCAGTAAAGTAAAATATGTCATTAGCATCTTCCACATCCTTTGTATCTTGCTCATCTCTGACACGTGTGTAGTTATCATGATAGGGATGTTCTAGCAGATTAGACAATGAGCCCTAGAGAACAGTTAGGAGATTGTGGTAGCATCAGTTGCATTAGCTCACACAGCTGTTCTCTGTTCCTTAATATATAAAGTCTAGTTTATTTAAGAATTCCAGGGTTATTTGTATATTTTGAAAATTTTTCTACTGTATTATCTCTGCAAGATTCTGCTCTCAAATCCCAATATCTATCACATGTTTATCCATTCTTTAAGTAAGACACACCTCCATGATTCTGTCCCTTCACTTCTGGCTTATAATTTTCTATTTTACATTTATTTCTGCATTATCTTGTGTGTGATAATTGTTACTCATTCATTCATTTATGAAATCCGTATTTATTAGGATTCCTATAAGTAATGCACAATGCTTGGCACTGGCAGTTCAACTGGAAAGTAGGAATATATAATCTCTAACAATCTAAGGAAGCAATGAGCAGTCAACAGAAGTTAGACTTTCCTCTATGTCTGGTAGTATACCAGACATGCTAAGAACTTTGTCTTTCATCACCTCTGTGTCTCCACATTACCTTCTTACAAAACCTGCGTATTCCCTCTTTGCAGAAAGCTTATGCCCAGAACAGCTGACAGGTCGGCAGTGGACCGGGTGACCCCATAATGTAGCCGTTGGACCAGAGATATAGTCATTATCCAGACTAGGACAAAACATTTCCCTCTCCAGGATCTTGAAATTTGAACGTACAATTGATTTAGTCTTTGTTGGCGCTTCAACTACAAGATGGTAAAAAGCAGGAAACCGTATATAGCTGGTTTCTGCTATGTTAATAAAGAATCTGGAAAAAAGCCACTGTTGAGAGAGAGAGAATTCTAATGCAGGATTACAGAGAGAAATAGAAAATTGAAGAAAGTAATCTTGGTTCCCAAATGGTTTCACTTGTTAGGAGGCTTGGCTGCATCTCTGGTATTCTTCTGATACGTTTTCCAATTTGCTTAAGTGAGTTTGTATACCTTGCTACCAAATGTTAATGTGACAGAAATTTATCAGACAGTGGGGATGTATGTAACAGACCCCTGAGAAAAATTGGGAACATTAAGGAAGTGAAAATTCCCTCATTCCTATCAGGGGAATGGTCTTGCTTATTGATGATGAAATACTTAATAAACCATTCCCCGTATTTCCTTGGCACAAACTAAGATGGGGTCTTACAGAAAAGGCAGTTTGCCAGCCTGAAGAAGGGTATAGCATTGCAAATATGAAAATCTCTTACGAAAAGCTCTGTATGTAAGCTGTTTAAAAATTCTGAAATTGCTGCAATCCAGAGCAAGAAATCAGTTAAATGCCATGTTGAGTTGCAGCTGTTGAATTCTCTGCCCTTTTGCACATCTGTGGCCAAATCACACAGCTCAGCATAAAGCAGGAGTCTGACTTTTGGATGGATATGAGGGGAAAGGAGGGGGTGATGGCAGAGCCCAATTTTACTAGGTTATTCTGTTTTTCTTTCAGGCTTCTCATGTTGATTAAACTTAATACAATTTCCCAATGTAAAGGGTCTTCAGTAAATTGGCTAGAAATCAGCATGGGCTTTAGGGGAACTGGTGTTCCTCACATATCATGAGACCGAACTGTAGAGCTTTTCATTGTTTTCTTGCCTCTGTTCACTGTAACATCCATTCATTTATTCATTAATTTCCTCGTCAGTTTTCTTTTGAGCTTTTAGTGGGTCCTTGGCACTCTTCCAAGCATAGAGGATGCAATAGTAAATAAAACTAAGTGTCTCTTCATCAAGAGCTTATAGTCTAGTGGGAGGGAGATTTTAGACACTATGAAGAAAATAATAAAGTAATGGAGTAGAAAGTGATTGTGTGGGTGAAGGAGATAACACACTATCTAAGGGGATCGGGGAAATTCTCTCTTACAGGGGGATAACTGGCTGAGACCCAAATAATAAAAAGCCAACTATGCAAAAATTTGAGCAAAGAGCATTGTAAGAGTAAGAGACAAGTGTAAAGACCCTAAGTCAGGAACATACTTGGCGTGTCCTCCTGGCAGAAATTTCAGAACAGCTGGAGCCCAGCAAAAGATGGTGAGAGATTAGGTCAGAGATATTACCAAAGTCACATAACATACAACCTTGTAGGCCATGTTAAGGCAGTGGGATTTTATTTCAGCTATGATTGCAAACATGTTAGTTAGAAGCAGAAGAGTAACATGAACTCATTTGAATGTTAAAAAAGTACACTCTATATGCTTTGAACAAGAGGAAGTGAAATGGGAGAAAGTAGGCTTTACAATATTCCAGGAGACATGAGAATGTCTTGGGCTACAGTGGAGATGCTGAAGAGCGACCAGGAGAATACGCTGGACATGAGGATGAAGTAGAAGGAAGTGACTAATGACCTTTAGATATGTGGCCTGAGCTTCTGGGCAGATATGAGGCCATCATTGGGACTGGAAAGGATGAAAGAGGAGGGATGGGTTTCGAGGACTGGATCTGAGCTGTGTAAGCCTGAGATGCCTATTCACCCTCTGAGTAAAGGTTGAGGAAGCAACTGGATTTATAGGTTTGGAGCTCCTGGGTGTGTTTTTGGTACAGGAATACATTTTGGAATCATCAGCATAGGGATAATATTGAAAGCCAAGAGCAGGACTGGAAAAGTGCGTGAGTGAAGTTGAGGTGAGTGAAAACAGATGAGGGCATCTAGGACTGTGCTCTCCATCACTAGCGTGTTTTCAGTCAGGAAGAAACAGAGAAGGCAGCAGAGGACACTGGGGAGTGTTATGTAGTCAGAGGAGACAAGGAAAAATGTGTTTCAGGGAGTGAGTGGTTAAGAGATTGGATAAGAAGAGAAGATAGACCTGACCATGTGATTTGGCAAGATGGATGCTGTAAGTGACCCGAAACAAGAGATGTAAGCCCGCCCAGAGTGATGTCTAGGAGAGAACAGGAGCAGAGAGACGGAGAGAGCAATTATAGACCAATAAATCTTCTGAGGAGGTCTGAAGAGTTACGAGAAATGTGGAGCAAAATCAAAGGAGGTTCTTATTTCAAAAACAAAGTGAAAAAGTAACTTTGTATGTGGATGAGAATGATCCAGGAGTGACAGGGAACCTGATGTTGCTGGGAAGAGGTGGGGCATGGCAGCCGTGCAGACCGCGGGTAGGCAGGAGGGGTCGGACATGGAGCAGCACCACCCAGTAGAAACATAATGTGAGCCACATTACTAATTTAGAATTTTTCTAGTAGTCACATTAGTTTTATAAAAAGAAATGAGCAAAATTAATTTTAAAATCTTTTATTTAATCCCAAGCATCAAAATATTATTATTTCAACATGTATTAATATGTAATTATTGACATTTAAAGATTTTTATCATATTAAGCTTGAAATTTGGTATGCATTTTATACTTTAGCACACACATCAATTTTGATTAGCCGAATATTAAGTGTTCAATAGCCACGTAAAACTAGTGGCTACTATATTGGGCAGTACAGATGCAGAGCATGGCTAGAAGTCTTGGAATGAGAGAAATGTAAGGAAATTTCATCCAATGTAACATGAGCGAAGATAGAAATACATATGCAAATGGCTATGTTTTGTGGTGGGAATTTGAGGTCATTCTCATCTTACTGTACATATTTTTAAATGAGGTAGGAAGAAGTGAAGAGGACAAGGAAGGCGTATGAAATGGCCATTTTGGAGAGTGGAAAGGTGAACCTATTAGGCTCATTAGCTCCAGAACTTTGGAAATCGGTAGAGTCCTAGGTCAAGTTTTTGCTTAGGCACAGAAGCCTAGGAGTAGTGGCCAGATTTGACTTTCTGCTGGGGAGGGGTGGCATGTCAGGGAGCAGTAGACCCTTATAAGATTTCTAGCATTTGCTTGTCATCAGTGGAGACCTCTAAGCAAAATTTACGCCATGGGGAAAAAAAAAATCCAAGTGTGATTAATAGGGGCCAGCGCTTGGACTCAAGTCAGCAGAGCCTCTCTATTTATCCCCCGGGTCGAGTATGAGACATAGTAGAACCAGTTGGTAGAGGACGGCAATTTTCCACTTTGTGAACAGAGAAGTGGAAGAACCTTCTTTGCAGAAAGAGTGAATGAAGCATGTGTGGACAGAGTCAGGGATGAGAGACCAACAACCCCAGGGAGATTTGAGAGGTGAACTTTGGTTCCAGTTCCTGGTTCCAATCCCTTTTCAAGTCCACTGCTTTTCTTGGTTTTGGGTTCTGAGACAGTGCCCCTATCCTACTGCTAAATAAATCACTCCTTTTTTATTGTCTTAGTTTAGTGATTTCTATTTTTTGCAGCCCTGCCTTTCTCATATGTAGGGATCCTGAGTTTAATGTAGATTTACGGGTCAGTTGTAAAGAATAGCAAGACAAGGGACTGACAGAGGGGAGGGGACTGGCATGTGGTCATGAACAGGGAGAACCCCCGATGCCTATCATTTCATCTTATTTTCAAAATATTTATTTATTGACCCAATTTATGCATCACCATTTTAGAATAAAGCAATAATACCAAAGGCAAAGTAAGAAAAAAACACCTACAATTAATAAACAGAATTGGCCACTGTTTTCTTTCTGACATATCATTTTCTGAGTTGGAACACATATTTCTAGTCATCATCTAGCTCTTTTTCAAGTATCAGGGAAGAAGGTCTTTCAGTTATTGTAGAAACGCATCCCTGTAAAGAACTCTCCTCGTTCCCCTTGTCTCTTCAGCTCCGTTTGACATCTTTCTTGACTTCATGGCCATAGAGAATTGTTATTTAATCTTTATTCCCCAAACTTTCTTCACTGAAGCTCTTCAGGGTGGAAATGCATTTTCACCATGGAAACAGACATGCTCATGGACACTTGGTGAGAAATTCTACTCGGGCTCTTGCTGGATCCTGCACAGAGATAGGGCTGCTGCTGTCTGGGGGATTTCTAGACTAACAGCATTTTAAATTTCTTCAGCATTGAGCAGTGCCTCCTTGGGAGAGCTGTTATTGCCTTGGCTTAGAAATGGCACCTGGAACCAGAGGCCAGCTCAACAGAGCTGTCTCTGTAATAGTAACAACCTGAACAGAATCTTGGGAAAGAAGAAAGGTTTCCAGCATTTACACATGGTTTCTGCAAAAGCTTTTCTTATGTGTGAAGTTATTAGTCCGGGGCATTACCTGTCAATAAAACAGCATCCCAAGAAGCTAGAGTTAAATGCCAGAGACTTCTGAAAACAGAAGAAAGTCTATCCTTAATTTCAAGGTCTTTGCTTTTGGCAGCTCCTACAGTTGTGTGGTAGGGGAAGAAATTTTCCCTGGACTTGGCACCGTGAGGAGCATGGACTATGAGATCCTTTTTTTAATAATAAGCCAATTTTCTAACAATGAGCTAAATAATGCAACCTATTCACCAACCCAGAGAGGTATTCAATTTTGTTTTTATTATACTGAAAACTCTCTTGATACTCACAGTGAGTCTGCAGGGGAGCAGTAACACAACCTGTGTCTGCTTCTTTAATTTGGGAAATCTTGTTGAATATGTAATGGGATGGCTGGGATGGGTTTTTACAGGAGCCACATACATACAGGCACTTTTTTCTCACTGTGTCTTTCATTAGCTAGCTTTCTTACACTGTCAAACTTGTCTGTACGTGTACAGTTTACGCCAAACCATCTGCATTTGTTTTCCATTTAGCAAAGATCACCTATGTGCAGGTGATAGTTATGGTGTGTACAGGGGGTTTTCTTTTCTTTACCGTGAGTGCATTTCTTATTCTTTTAACAAATAAAATATTAGCTGCAGTTTGTTGAGCATCTTCGTATTTATTAAATTGTCTACTAGAGTATTTTAGGATGTCAAGGATTATCACTGTTGTTTACCCCTGAACCATCAATACTTGTGACAGTAGCTGGCCCATGTTGTCACATCAATGCTGCAAAAGTGTTTATTGGATAAACATTGGCATTCCTCGGAGACACCGTGGGTTCAGTTTCTGACCACCGCGATAAAGTGAATATGGCAATAAAGAAAATCACACAGTTTTTTTTCTTTTCCCAGTGCAAATAAAACTTACGATTACACTATACTGTAGTCTGTTAAGTGTACCATAGCATTTATAGCTATAAAAACAATGTGCATACCTTAATTAAAGAATACTTTATTGCTAAAAAATGCTAACCATCATATGACAGTGCAGGGTTGCCACAAACCTTCAATCTGCAAAAAATGCAGTATCTGCAAAGCCTTATAAATCAAGGTATGCCTGTACTTGTATTCATGTTGAAAACCCCTTGCATAAATAGATATTACTGTCCGTGTTTTGTAAAAGGGTCAGATAAGTTACTGCTCAAAATTCATACAATGAATGAGTAAGGAAAGGGCTGGGCTTCAAACCAGGTTTGTTCCTCTTTGTCATCCTTGCCCCTCCCCCCGCCCCCACGCTTCCCCAAATAGAGCTTTGGTGCGGAAGTCAGCCGTTTTTCTGACAGGTTCAGTGTCCGTGCAGGAGGTTTCTTCACCATTCAAAAATTAGAGAGAGGGAGATACTCGCTGATTTTTCTCTATTTACTCACATGCAAAGACAGTTTATGTTACTGTAGTAACCTAGTTGTTTAGGTTCAAGTTTGCCTTAGAAGCTGAGTCACCGCTCCCCTTCCACGTGCTTCTCCAGCAAGCCTGTCCTGTTGTGCTACCCTACCCACCGCGTCCCGCTCTAAAAACCCACCTTCTAGGCGGGTCCTCCGTAAGTTTCCATAATAGAGACAGGATTTGGTTGGCAGACTCTTCTGGAAGATAACCTGAAAAAGTGTCACCTTTTAAAGAGCAAAAGTTGATCTGATTAAGCTTCCTCATTCATTTTAATTTCACAAAATCTTTACCATGAAAAGTAACAGTAAAACACACCAAGATACCTTCATATCAGAGCCTTCACTTCCATCCAGTTATAAACCTCATTTTTCTCTGTTGAATCCTTACATTGCTTGCATTTTTTATTCTGTTCCACTTGAAGCCATTTGAATTTCTCCCATATTATTTATTTGTATCCTCCTTTTTCAGTCCCACCTCAATTCCATGTTAGTTTTTGATTTATTTATTGTTGCTACCCTCCCTCCCCTCCTCTTTCTGGGGTTTTTCTGCTCCACATGAGGCATGTGTGTGTGTGTGTGTGTGTGTGTGTGTGTGTGTGTGTGTGTCTGTGTTGCTAGTGTGTTCCTGCTGTTATTATTTTAGTGTTAATGGAGGAATAGTCAGCAACCTTTTCTTCCTGCTAAAGATATTTTCCAAGCAGCAAATTAAATGTATATAGAAGAAAAGAGAATTTTATAGGAGCAGAAAAATAACATGTATGTACAGTTTATTTCTTGGGGATCCTTTTTTTTTTCTTCTATTTTCATTCCCGTCTTTGGCTACTACATCTCCTATCATTATGCCATTTTTGGTAATGTTTTCATCTCTCTTGTTCATTTCTCCCGTGACAACTTATACTCTCCAAAGTGAATAGATCATGTCAAAAGCATTAGGATTCTGCTGTGTTTTATTTCCCCAAGAGCCAGGAAGAAAACTGCTTGCTTTTATGATATTTTCATTAAGGTGAACACGCCAAACTGAGAGAGAAATATTAATAACAGTAGTCTGGTTTCTATGTGCATGAAAACGTGTTCTGATTTTCATCTCACTTCTCCAGATATCACTTTTTTTTTCTTTGACAAAGAGGGTACGAGGGTGCTGAGATTCTGAGAGCTGAGAAAATTAAATAACTCATTTGCTCATTTGGTGAGTGGCATGAATATCAGTGCCTCTCACATTTGGCACCATGACTATTTCTGAATACCAACTCAAATACATTCAGCTGCTGGGTATTAGCTATGTCTGCTCAGGAATATTGCCAGCTGCAGGTTGGAGCAAAAACCTTGAACTTGGACTGCATGATATTATTCTGATGGAAAACCCACTAGACAGGGATTGATATAGTCATTAACGGGGATCCAAAGCCTTATTGAGAAGAGATTTAGGACATATGGAGTGTCCATGTCCTTTCTTCAACTTGTCTGTGTTCCAGGACAAAGGAATATTTTCATCGACTGAGTTCGGGTAGACCTTATTCTCTTTACCTCTCATTTGATACTAATTATATATGGTTTTCTGTTTTTTTATACTCATATGCATGATGGGACCTAAATGCCCTATCTTTGAAATAAAACAATCCAATTCTTTAATGATCTCTATCCAGGGTCTTACACATAATTCATCCTCCATCATAATTTTTAATGATCATGGCCACTCAATTTCTACTTATTTAAAATTTGAACTTCAGTTGTGTTTTCTCTTCTTACGTCTAACTTATAAACATTTTCCTAATTTTTTATCACTTCAGTTTCTTTGTTCAAAGCTTTGAGAAGTGTGAGTTTATATCTGATTTCAAAGAGCTCAAGGGAAATAGATTGCAATCCAAAGATGGTAGCTAATTGTCCAGAGAAGTCTAAGCGGTAATTTGTGAAGGAAATGGTGAAGAGGATAAGGCTGAGGGCTAGAGCATTGTGGGAAATGAAAGTTGGCTGGCTAAGTGGAGACCATTGACAAAGACATCCGTATCCTAGTTTTGTAAGGCTGGAAACTAGAAGCTATTCTTGCCTTTTCATAACTTTATTCCCATCACTTTCAATGACCTGTCAGTTACACTTCTAAATATCTCTTGACTCTGCCAATTATCTGTATGTCCTCTACCCCAACTCTTGTCAAGGTACCCACATTGCCTTTGTGGAATCCTATAATAGCATCCTAACTGTTCCTCACTCATTCATTCATCTATTTATGATTTTACCCAAACATTATTGAATACCTGTGTAGGAAGATAATAATGTACCAGGTGGATGTTTTCTTTGCCCCAATAACATAGTTTAGTGGGAGGAATAGCCTTTAAAGAAATAAGCCAAAGTGTGACAAATACTGTGACATAGAAAACACAAGGGCTGGCCTTTTTCTAGCTATGAGTTCTCTATATTACATCCCAGGGTGAGTTTCTTAAAATGCAAATGGACATGTTATTTCTGTGATGAAAACTGTTTTGGTGGTTCAGCATCACCCTGCAGGTGGATGAAGCTCTCTGGACCTCTGCTGGCCTCTGCTCACCCTCCTACCTCTTCTCATTGCTTTACAAATTCTTTTAAGTTTTCCTCCAACGACGCCATTTCTCTCCTCAGGGCCTTTTCAGAGGCTCTCATCTCTTCCTGCAAGTCTCCCCTCCATCCGCTTTCACCTCTTTCCTCGTAGGTCTCAGTTTGGATTTTTATTTTCCCTGGAAAGTATTCCCTAATCTCCTGTCTAAGTCTGGAGAAGCTGCTCTGTTGCCATAGCAACCCATTTACCCCATCACAGCACTTATGTCGCACTGAAGAGGCTTCTTTAATGCTCTGTCTCTCCTGCTAGGCCACAAGTCCTATGTCTGTTCAAGTCAGTTGTGTCCCTAGGGACTAGTAAACCGCCCAGGTAAAGTGCCAAAGAAATAAGTGACTCCATCTTATTTAATGCCATTGTGTTGTCCACTTTCCCTCCTGAGAGCCTTTCAAGTTAGTCCCTTCCTTTCATCCTTTTCACCTCTTTAGTTCAGACTACCATTATAACAAGACTCTCCAAACCACTCCTCTTACCTATAATTGGTGTGATTTTGTCAATTCTGTATGTTTCAACCAGAGTGTTCTCCAAGTGGCAAACATGATTATACTACTCCATTGCTTTAAGAAAGTATCTGGGGCTTTCTATTGCCTAGGACATAAATCCCCAAATTACTGAATGGCATAAGGGGCCTCTAATTTTCCCTTGGAGTACTCGGGTCTTGCTGGTTCATGTTGTTTCGTGCCTCTGTTGTTCCTGGACTCCACTCAACTGTCTGTTTGGGAAATTTCTACTCATCTCAAAGAACTTTTTCAACTGTATGTTCTCACTCTGAGACCCTCCCGCATTGCCAAGGAAAGTTAGTCTTTCCCTCCTTCACGCTATCCATGTGTATTGTTCATCTCTATTACACTGCTTTTCACATGCGATTTCAAATACTCACATAGCTTTTTATTCTTTTTTACCAGACTATTCTTTCATTCTCAGTGTTAAAAATAAGATAACTATAGGCCCAAAATGGAGTCACTTTTGCTAAGCCCCCACATCACCAAATTGAAACTTAATCACAGTTTCGGTCTCCCAGAAATGGAATCTTAAAATAGTCAATCAGGAATTGGCTGGTCATCACTAGTTGGGTCATCTGCCTGATAGACCCAGGCTATCCCCTAAAGAAAACTGTGCTTACAAGAACCATTGCGCTCTTCCACCTCGGGTAGCTTCCTGGTTGCTGCTCCTTTCCGTCTATAAAAAGCCTTTCATTTTGTGCAGCTCCTCAGAGCTCCTTTCTATTTACTAGCTGGGAATTGCTGAATAAAGACAGTAAGATCTTTAAAATTTACTCAGTTGAAAACATTTTTTTAACATTAGCATCTAGTGTTTTTATTGAATGAAAAATTTGGGGAATACAGAGTAAGCTGCTGTAGCCTCTGTAACAGAATTAAAGTATGTTGTAGTTGCATTATCTAGACAGTTTGGGAAAAGGCAGTTCTTCCAGTTAAAGTTACTGGCACAGAAGGTATCTATCAGTCTGTCTTCTATGACTGAAAGATGTTCTTGACACAATTTTCACTGCCGACCTTTGGCATAGAGATAGCCCAACAGGCTCACAGCTCTAGAAAGTTCTTTTTCGGCACATCTTTACAAATGTACTCTGGGCAGTGCAGTGGGTCCGGGGGCAACTTCTACAGCTTTTCCCTCTCTAGAGGCCATAATAATGACTGTTACTATTAGGAATTCACCTAGATACTTCAGTAACCATTGTTTTGGTGCAATAGGGCTCAAAAGTAAGGCTAACTATAATTCTTGATAGTAAGAACGAACAAAATGAGCAACACAAACAGGAAGGCATGTGAAAAGCACTTACCTTGTCTGCAGTCAGTGTCAGGATGGGTGTAAGTTTTAATTCTCCAATTATTTGATCAACATACCCTCTACGGTATTCACTCATGTCCCTGCCGTGAGGAAGGACCAAACAAAAAGCGGTCTGTCAGTGTTATCCTCAGTAATATTTGCCGAGAATTAATCACATTTGAATGGGGCTCTTATGCTCTGATTTACTAATTTTCATGGAGCCTATAATTCTCAAGGACTGGACGAACATTCATAGCAAAAGAGGCACTAAAAAACCTATAAACAAGCAGGAAATACACCTCTAAAGGTAATGTAGTCTCTGACAAACTCTAATGGACGTTTAACTTTCATTCATAGGAAAGGGGTAGTCTGAGTAATTTATGAAGCACTAGCCAGAAGTTAACTATGCAGCAGTTTCCATTAACTTAACCTAAAATGGACCACAGCATGAAATATGTTTCCCAAATTGAAGTCAAGGTCAAAACATATTTTTGAGATGTATATGGCATACAAAGAAAGGTTTGATTGCAAAGAAATATACTTTGTTGAAAAGAAGGTTCTGTACAGTTAGGGTTAAAATAATTCTGGCAAGCACGCCTGCAGCCAGGGAGATTTTGAAATTGTTAGCCTAAGTCATTTTCTTTCTATTACCTTTAAAAGTTCAAAAGGTTTAACTTAGCCCAAAGACTACTGGGGAAATGTCAAATTGCCCCTTGGTGTAGTTCAACAATCACTGAGGCTTCTCATCTTAGAGAGAAATTTCCATTTCAAAAACACTTTTCTTATTTCTGATGAAAAGAAACATAGAGATCATATGTTTAAAAATCTCATTTTCAGATGAGTGTAGAGATAGGCACAGAATTTTAAAACTGGCTAGTCACAGGGCCACAACTAATATACATATATTATATACAGATTCTCTGAATGAAATTATTTCTACTATTCCTTAGACATTTTCACATAAGAAAAACAAACCAGCTAAGATTATGGAATTTTCAGTAATTCAGATAGAGACTAAACTATGATTCATCTTGTTTGGCCAATCCTTTTTTTTTAATGGATAGAGAAATCTGCAGTTTTTACCTACTAGTTTGGCCAAAGAGGATAGAAATATTCCTTACGCATAAAGAAAAAAAATCTTCCAGACGTGAAGTCTGGAACTCACAAGTAATTGTCTTCCATGCAGACAAATCATTTTACTGTATTCTCTAATAACTTTTTTTAAACTTTCTTTTATTATACTCTAAAAATAAAACTATAATTCTTTATATTATTCAGACTATTAATACATTTTTCCTCATGATTTTTTTTATTCCTAACTTGAAATGTTTCATTGTATTCTACATTCATAAAAATCTCTTTTACCCAAGGATTTCCAAATATTTTATAAGCATTGGTCTTACCATGGTATGGTTATAAAAGCAGTATGGTGTCCTGAAACTTAGTACTTCCTTGGTTCCCAAAGTTATGTTTCCTTTTCCCAGTGTCATCCAGTACAAACATGGACATCTCTCTCTACCTCTGCCTTTTTGGCGTATAGCACTGCAGTTAGGGAACACCTTTATGTAGGGAACACCACATGCAGTTTCTTGGGAGGACACAGGGTTTATAAGAATCCTTTCCCCAAGGAGCTAAAAATCTTTAAAGAGGATAAGCCATGAATTAAAATGAAAAAATCTACAATACCAGGAATTATATATTAAGTACATGGGGGTAAACAAAGAGTGACTGGGGGATCAGAGAGGACTTCATGAGACAGATGGCTTTTGGTTTGAGCTTGGAAGGGTGACTCAGTGGGGAACAAGAAGGGAACATTGCAAGATCTCCTATGTCAAAAGAAATGAAGATTAGAAAGTATTAAGGTATGGCCAGTAGTTCTGGTTGGGGGGAAGGGAGGGGAGATGAGGTACTTTTTAATTCCAGATTAAAATACGAAAACATGGCAAGAGTTGCTATGTGCCTTCCTTTCTCAAATGGCAGCCTACGTGATTCACCATTCACATGTTCTCCCACATAAGTCAAGCATTTCTTCTCTTTGAGCAGTTAGAACACTCTGTAATTAAAGGGAATCCACAGTTCTATCAAGGAAAAACCAATCCTCTCACTCAATGGGGATTTTCTAACAAAAGGAGTGGATAACACCAATTCACCAAAAAGCAGGGCTACTCCAAATGTATTCAGGATCATTTAAAACTGATGGGAACTGATCCACAAAACACAAGTGTACAAATTGAGAGTAAAAGCTTAGAAATTCTATAGGCAAGACAACATTTTTGCTACAACGTTCACAGTCATGATTGGTGGACTCCTTTTGTTGAAGAAGGTATAGAATGGTTTGGGTACGTTGAACTCATGTGCTGGTTCATAGGTGGCACAAGCTGAATTTTGATCTTACTCATGGGGGCCACACAACAGTCATGATAGGTTAAAAATGAAAAAAAAAATTATTATTCTTTTTTAACCACAGATAGCTGGAGAAGCCCTGCAATAAAGAGTTAAGAGGAACATATATTCATCTATTCTCAGCAAATATTTATCTCATGCCTACTACAAGCTATTGTTTAGTTGTAGATGAGTGTGTTTCATTCATAGGGTTTACCAGAAGAAAAATTTTCAGCTTTTCCTTCTAAATTCAGCTACCTTTCTCCTGATTATGGAAACTAGCCATCAGGTGCTATTGTTGTCTCCTAGCAAATAAGTCAGCAATAAGCTAGTAACAGTGCTAAAGGTTTCTGGGCACTTACCACATGCCAGGCAATGTTCTAAGCATTTTACAAATATCCACTTTTGTATGTCAGGATCCAGTCAGAAAAATAATGACCAGAATAGGTATTCAAGTAGGGGCAATTTAACCTAGGGAATTGGTTATAGAGGTGTTGGAGTGCTGAAGAAGGAAACAGAAATTTCAGCCCAAATGAAGGAGCTACATGTGCTTCACTCCCCAGCTGCTAGGAGAACAGTGGAGCTGAGTTTACTAGAATCTGGTAGATCACAGGAGGTTGCTCAGCTTGTCGATGAGAAGTTTGGTTGGCCGTAGTCGACATCTCTTGAATTGGAGAAATTGCCCCATAGAACCAGTGCTTCATTCTCTGAAACAACGGCACAGGCAGGCAATTGCTGATATCTCTTAGAGGGCAGGTGTGTTGAAATAGGCTGGAGGCTCAAATAAACTGCCGTAAATAATGCTGACAAAAGCATCAAGAAACCAGGAGGTCCTTGCTCCCTCCTTGTACCTTCCAGTCTAGCTCTCACGCCTCCTATTGGCAGAACCTAACAAGATGTCCACTGGCAAAGGGGTCTGAGAAAGGTAATTTCCAGAGTCCCTCCTCAGCCCCAGAGATCGGAAGATAGAAGAGTAGATTTGGGCTGAGAGACAAGAAGAAAATAATAGGCATACTCATTTAACCTCATACAATCCTATAAGGTAGATGCTATTAATATCCCTGTTTTCAGATAAATAAAACAAGAGCCAGAGATGTTTAATTAGTTGCCCAAAGCCAGCTGGTGGCAGAAGTGGGTAAGAACCAAGTCTGACTCTAGGACCCCTGCCCTGCCCTTGCCCTGTGGGCTCCACTAACTCCTTGTTAAACTAGGTGGGAGGTCTGTGAGGGAGCCTGGCTGGGGAACACCATGTATTTATATACACTTATCACTGTTTCTCTTTTTTTATGATTCCTGGTAAAGTTTTTCATTTTGAAATTAAAATATTTTTAAATTATTCTAGAACATTTAAAGAATTTTGCTATTATTCTGTCTACAAGGAAGAGAAAATAGGAAGAGGATTTTATATGTCTGACGAAAATTCATCTTTCTGTTAATATGTCTTAATATGTTTAATGAATTCTGTGTGTGTGTGTCTGGAGTGGTATCAGGTAATGGGGCATGGAGTTAGCAGGGCTTATTCATTCATTTATTTAACGGATATTTATTGATCCATCCATTTATTTCACGTATTGTGGATGATGTTGAAATAGCAATGAAAAAGACAAACATGGTCCCAGCTTTCACGGAGATTACATTTTGTTTATACAATAGACTGATGAATTAGCGAAAGCCAGCACAGTGAAATTCAATATATTAGTGGCCTTGTTATTTATTTACTTGTTTTAATGAGTAATTGGAGCAAGCACTAAGGTTGCTTTAAGATGTAGGCTTAATTCTTTCTGTCTTTGCATCCCAACCAAGAGCAGGGAAGTAGGGGAATGGCCAGACTGGAAGTGGCCACTTCGCTAGGACTTCAGAAGATAGCACATAAAAGTAGAGAAAGGGCTCGCAGATGGCCTCACGGGAAAGAGCTCTGAGATGATCAGAAACATTCAACTGGAAGTATATTGGAAACAAAGCTAAAGGCTATTTAGTAATTCTTTTCTTTGCCAATGAAAACAAATACCTCTCAACAATATAAGTTCAAGATAAAAGAGCAAAGAGCTGCCAAACTTATCAGTGTGTTATCCTTAACTTTAGGGATTTTCGGACAGAGCCTAGAAACAATGGCAGATAAATGGCAGACAAACAAGGACCTTAATTTATGATACTCAGACATATTTAATCACCAAGACAAGATGAATTAGGCTAAATAGAGTGTTAGTTCTTCTTTTTGGTAGATTTTTGCCACATTTCTAGTTACGATGGAGAAGTCTGAGAGTGTATGTTTGAAATACAGGCATTTTGGGAACAATATATTTTTGGGCGATTAAGAGAATTTTTGACGTGAGAAATATATTGTAAGTCTCCATGATACCCCCATCCTTCTTGTAATGCTTATACTATCACAACTAGTCACGCCCTTAACTCCAAAAATTTTTGTAAATACATTGAGGCAGAAACTTGGAATAAAGACAAAAACCTACAAGAATGTACATTAATAAAGATGAAATCTAGGCTGAGCTAAGAAACTGGAGAGACATCTTCTCCAGTCCACCTATATCAAGATAAGAAGGTGAAAGGAGGGATTTAAATCCCGGAATCTGCAGAACAAAGGCCTGTCTTAGGTGGATCAGTGCTGCTGGAGGCGCATATTGTAGACCCCTTTGAGCAGATACCTGTGCAGTCCCTTATCTGTGAAGTCCATTACCAAGATAAGGCAGCATTATGGCTTTCATCTAAAGGTGGAATGCCCTCATCTGCAAAGTCCTCTTTTTATTATCCACTTACTTCTTTGGAACATTTAAAACATTTTTTCCCGTTGTCTGGTTCTCTCTTTTCTTGCTTCAACTCTTCAGCTTTAAGGAATGATTGATGACCTTCTGGGAAACTGACCTTTAACTCTTATTTCCTGCTTCTTGATTTCATATCTTTCCTTTGGCATGATGCCTCTAAAAATTAATCCCTCAATAAGGTGTTATTTGGCTCAGCTCTTGGAATTTCCATGCATATGAGTTACCATTACAGACAGCCTCATAGGTGCCGCGGATGCTTATTGAAATAGTTACCAAAATCTCTTGGCCTGTACTTGTCCATATGCAAAGAATGCCTGGTATCCATAGGCAGTAAAGTAAGACTTGTGTACAACTGATGTGTATCCTTTTAAGCTCTCAAACTTTCTTCAACATTTTGAACTAGTTTTGATTTTTAAAACCTCCAAAACTGTTTCACAAACTTTCTTGCTTTTATAAGCAGAGTATGATGAGCAAAATTTAAGCATTTCTTGATGACTCATTTTAATTTTGAAAATTAACTACTATATCACAACATAAAAGAGAGTAAAGGCGCTATGCTAACTGGTGCCGACAGCTATATATTTTGCATCCTTATGTCAGAATTATTTTCTATTTCCTTCCCAGTTTTTAAACTATCAAATATACTGTTCTCCAAGATCTCCCTGACTTCTGGGTGTTGTTTGTAATTGGGACCCTGGATAACCAAATTGATTAAAATGATGTCATTCGTAAAAGTAGGGGGTCTCTGACTGATGGCTGATGGCCTTTCCTTTTAGCAAAATGTAAGATATTGAATTCTTGAGCACTGACACTTATTGGGAATGTTTTAGAGACATTTCCAATTTACCTTTTGGTTCTCAGATTCCGGAAACATTAAGTCCTCAAACCCTCTGAGAGTGGTATAACTTTCTAAAGTTTCCATGTTATATAATGAAGCCAGGTAGATACAGTTTGAATCTTGTTTCTGTTGCTTGCAAGCTTGAATAAGCTGCACAGGACTTAGGAGTCTCGTTTTAGTCATCTGCAGAACTGTCATATTAATGGTGATCGATGTCAAGGGTCTTATAAAGTGCAAGTTAAATATTCTTTGTGAAATTCTTGGTGCATACAAGGGGTTTAAAACCTGTTACTTGAATGACTATAGGGAGACTGATCTTATACGAAGCTGAGATCAACTCCATCATGTATCGTAAGAAAAAGACTGCATACAGAATCTGGAGTGGAATAGACTGTTTCACAGACTTTATCTGTGCAAAACCAAAATGCGCTGTTTACCATATGCAAAGCCATATGTGAAAGTCACTTTTTTTTTTTTTTCAGTTTTAACTGTCTGTTGTTAGAATTCTTAAATGGAAATCTCTGTCTACTCTTCAGACCATGACTTTAGTGATGACCAGTTGGCCAGGAGCCCAAGACCAACCCCTTGTCCCTGCCCCTGCCTCCCACCAAGTGATTACCCTTTCCAAAAGATACTTTCAGTGAGGCAGCGCCTGTCAAAGGACAGTGAGAGTAATGCAATTATATCCAGGAGACTGGGACAGGCAGGCCAGAGTTAAGACTGTGTGCCTGAGTGGTACTTGTTTGAAAGGTAGCATTAGCTCTTTGGTCTTTGATGAAAGAATCACTTCAGTGCTACTTTGGGGTATCTTTTCAAGCTACTAAGGCAGCCAAAGCCTGTGTCTCTAGTCCCTGGAGAATATACCTTTGGGGGCAGGACTTGGGCCTTTCAGAGACTAAGAGCCTCGTCTTGGCACCTGGATTCATGACGACACCCCTCGCCTGCCCCAGGGCTCTCTCTCTCAGGCTTTCTCTGCAAAGTGTTTACCCTCTTTTACTTAAGAACAGAAGTCAGTCAACTCCAGCCACTGGGCCAAATCTGTGTTGTGTATACAGCAAGGTAACAACGGCTGTTACATTTGTAAACAGTTAAAAAAAAAAAATCAAAAGAACAACAATATTTCATAACATGCGAAGGCATTTCAAATTTAAATATTTATGCCCCAAAATAAAGTTTTATTGGAATACAGCTGCACATTCATTTGTGTGTTATTTATGACTGCGTTCCCATGGAGGGTGACTCTCAGGCAAAGCCTGAAATATTTATTATCTGGACTTTTACAAAAATGTTGCCGACCCCAGCCAGAGTGGATTGCCTGAGTCTGTTACTTCACCCCAGTAACATCCATCTGTTTGCCCTTTTTTGTAAATAAGACCTTTCCTAACAGGAACAACTACAAAAACGTGCATCTGCTGTAGAATAGTATGTTTATGGAGGGTACTTAAACGCTTTGCAGAAATGACTGTGACATTCATTGCTGAGTGTTGCATCCCCTCATTTTGAATGACAGCAAGGAAGTTAATCATGGGCACGTTCTCAGGAAGCATTCAGAAATCCAGTCCTCGTGGACATTGCCCCTCTGAAAGCCACAGGGTGGATTTATTTAGTCTCTACTCCCTTGGGAATGCTTAGTAATAGACCTGGACTAATATTTGTTATGGCTCAAGTCATTTTCTCTCCTTTATCCCGGGAAGAGGGAATGGCAGCAAGAAGGAACATGCTGCATCCCCACAGTCAGACTGCCAGGAAAGGGGGAAAAAACTATAAACATTCACTTCTCTTGCAGGAGCCAGAGTGAATGAATAGCCAGGAAACACATTTATCAAGTGTCCTTCTTTTCAGAGTGCTCTGCGCTTAATTTAGCTAAATACACACAGATACAAAAGACACAGCCATTATTCCGTAGGAGCCTGAGTCTGAAATCGGAATACATAGGTCAGACTGGTGTGTATTTCTGACTCCAGAATGAAGCCCTCAGGCATGCTGCTCTGTCTGTGCAGTCCTGTTGGCTCAGACTTTCTCTCTGCTTCCATGTTCTGCTGGTTCTGGAGCACTGAAGGGGGTCCTCAGGGGATTAGTCTTGCCTCCAAACTTATGTTCACTCTGGACCCTTACCCTATCTGCTGCATCACACTTAGACACATTCTATGCTAAACTCAAGAACCCAGAAAAATTCCCACTTAAAAAAAAAGTCTGCTTTGAATCTTCCAGAAATGACTCTTCTAATTTCTTATTAACATCTCAGCCATTGAGTATAGTCTCCTTATATATCCAGTTTATATTTTCTTTGTTTTTGCTAGTCCTAATTCTTCAATTAAATGTAAACTCTTGAGGCCAATTAAAGATTGTGTCTCTACTTCTAATGAAAAAATCCCAGCATTCTAGCATTTACAGATACACACAGAGACACACATGGAGCTTAACCTCATTATTCTCAGATTTTTGTATTTGCAAATTCACTTATTCACTAAAACTTATTTGTGACCCCAAAATCAATACTCATATACTTTCATGGTCATTTGTGGACATATGCAGAGTCCATAAGAATTTGGAGTTGCCTGATGTGTATGTTCTATTCTCATACTGTAAACAGGTGTCCTTTGTGTGGTCTCCTTAGTGCCATTAGTGCTTTTTGTTGCTGACTTTGTTTTTTAAAATGCCCCTAAGCATAGTGCAGAAGTGCTATCTCAGTGCTGTTCCTCAGTGCAACAAGGCTGTGATGTGCCTTACAGAGAAATTATGTGTTAGATGAGCTTTGTTCAGGCATGATTTATAGTGTGCTTGTCCAGGAGTTCAATGTTAATGAGTCACATTATACATTAAATAAGATATCTCTGAGCAGAAACACACATAAAATAAGGTTACCTACTGATCTACTGATGAAAATGTGACCAGAGACTCACAGGAACCTAACTGTGTATTTCTGCTAGGAACAATTGTTTGGTATTCAGTAGTTCAGTCTTCATAGTGACTTTATAGAACATAATTATTACTACTGTGAATAATGATAAAAATTGAGAACTGATAAATATATATGTGTACATAACTTTACATATATTTTTTTCTTTCCAAGAAAGCTGGGGTTGTTGGTGGCTTTGGGGACATTTTTCTGTACACTTTATGGAGCCATGAGCTTGCAATGCCTAAGTCTTCAGTTGCTCATTTCCCCATTCTGTGCCTCCTGTCCCCTTCCAGAGACATGCTTCTGATGTTGAGTTAATAGACCAACAACTGAGAACCAAAAATAGCAGGTCATTTTGGTTATTGTGGAATAATTTGATGCTACCTGTCTGTTGTGAAACCATAGTTTTCTCTCCATTTCAGCATGAATCGACAGCCTGCCTTTACCTTGATATCAGTTGCCATAGTAAAAGGAAAAATAGGCTTTAATTCAGAAGTGACAAGTATACAGCCCACTTCCATCTCCTCTGTCACCTCTTCCTTCTCCTTGTTCATGGTACATGTTGCTAATTGCCTGTGGTCCTCCTGCTGCACCCTGATGTGACTATAGCCTCATTCTCAGCACAGTGCTATAGTAGGCCACTAATAATGGACTGGAGTGGGGATGCTGGTTGAAACTGTTCCCCATAACCCCCATAAGCATAACATGTTTCCATCTGCTTTAATAAACTCTAAATTTTATTCACAGTGTGGATTTTGTGATACTCAATAAAAAGCTTCTAGGAAACAGTTCTGAATGGGCTGTATATTACCGAGTAATACAGGGTTGCAGCATAAACTTGTATTGGCTCCTTCTGTGATTAGGCAACCTTCACAGTGTACACAGTAGATGTGCTCACAGTAACTAATGCCACCAGTCAACATTTTCAAGAATGGAAGTTCATCCTGCTGCTTTTCATTGCAAAGAAGAGTGAAGTTAGATCAGAACAAAACTTAATTACCATGCCCTATTTGTTCTCTCTCATTTCTTTCTCCCAAGCTGGATTTCCATAAATACTCTACAGTGTCTTCATTCATAAGGAGGCTCAAAATGCAAACATGAGTGCAGTTCTTTTAATATATTATAAACTCTAATTTAGAATTTTCCTAAAATTTACTATAAAATCTGGTGAACAATACTGGAAGTTTTAGGGATATTGCAAATAAATAAATAAGGGATGTTCTGTATAAATTAAATACTTAGAGAAGCTTTCAATAAGATATATTTTTTGCCAGTTTTAAAAAATGGCTTGGATTTAAGGAATGCATTCAGGAAAGAGCTCCTTTTCTCCGCTGTTGGCTTTAACAAATTATGTTGAATCTCTGTTCCCCATATGTTGATGATAACTTGGGAAAATGACATAACTTTTCTGGTATTACCCTTTTCAGATTGAAGGGGTTCAGTTTGATCTAAAAAAAATAATAACATAAAATCCTGTCTTCCATGCAGTTGAAAGTTTGTCCTCTTCCCAGGTCAGGCCTGACCAAAGACTTCCCAGACCAGTAATGGGGTGGGGGGACGACTTCAGTTCTTCCAGTGTTCCTTGCTTCAACTCCTCCCCTCTTTGCTTCCTGCTTCTGGCTCCTCTGGGAACAAGGAGGAAAAGGCAAAGCATGATCTGCCTGGCTCTGTCTGTAATTACTGAGTATTCATTTCATGGTCTCCATCCTGCAGTGCTCTCTCTTGGAAGACTTGGGAGGGTTTTTTTAAGAGACTTTCCCCACTCTTAATCTCGTGCATCTGCGCTGAAGTCCTCTGTCCTGGAACGTACAGTTCTCCCTCAGCTCCTGCCCAGGAATTTCCTCTGGGAAACTTTAATGCCAACAAGAAGCTCTGGAAGGCAGGATCCTTTCAGAAAGGATCTAGCCCAGTTCTCTTCTGCAATGGCTTATTGAGAACTTCATGTATCCTTGTTCTACCGAACTCTGGAAATGTGTGCCACTCACATAGCTCTCCTCTCTTCTGGCTTTCAGGCTAGGATCATGCACAAGTCCTCACATTCTCCAAATTCTGAAGAATGTATGTCAGATTTTCCAAAGACCCCTTTCACTGCATTCAGCCATGGTCCTATGATGGTGTCTTAGTCCGTGCAGGCTGCTATAACAAAATGCTACAGACTGGGCAGCTTATTAACAACAGCTATTTATTTCTCACAGTTCTGGAGACAGGGGAGTCCAAGATCAAGGTGCTGATTTGGTATCCGGTGAGGGCCCACTTCCTGGTTCATAGACAGCTGCCTTCTTGCTATGTCCTCACGAGGCAAAAGGGATGAGGGAGCTTTCTGGGGTATCTTTTACAAGGACACTACCCACGTTCACGGGGGCTCCACTCTTGGGATCTAATCACCCTCCAAAGGCCCCACCTCCTAATACCATTACATTGAGGGTTAGGATTTCAACATATTAATTTTGGAGGGACATCAACATTTAGTCTAGTGGGTAGCATCCAACCCACAAGCTCAGTGCTTCGAAAACATTAAGTCTGCAGGTCACTATTCTTTTCCGAATGGCCCCAGGTTTCTTTTTCAGAGGTTGGCTTACTGCCCGCTCCCACTTAGCTCAAAATTTGAAAGAAGACATAGCCTCTTTCCTTCCATTGGAGGAAGGGAAGGAAAATGCCACAGTATTATTTGTTTCTATTAATTCCATCATCCTTTCCTCTCATAAATTGCTTATGAAATTCTTAACTTTCCATAATGGGCAGAGGTGATTTTGTCTACCATTGAGAGTATCCCTTGGGGAAACAGTGTTTGCATGTGTGATCCATTGTGCTCAGCTCTGGGGTCTTACTAGCACACCAGAAACCTAGCATAACATACACAACTGTTACAGTCGGAGTACCTTCCCCCAAATCCACATGTTGAAACCCACCCTCCCAACAGAATGGTGTCAGGACGTGAGGCCTTTGGGAGATAATTAGGATGAAATGAATGGGATTAGTGTCCCTCTAAGAGTCACGAGTCTGTCTCCGCTCTCCATCACGCGATTACAGGGAGCAGTGGGCAGTCCTCAGCACAGAAGAGGGTTCTCACCAGAACTTGACCATGCTGGCACCCTGATCTTGGAACTCCAGGCTGCAGAACAGCTCTGAAATGAGATGAAATTCTGTTGTTCATAAGCCACCAGTGTGTGGTGTTTTGGCAACAGCAGCCTGAACTAGGACAACAGTGTGCTTGTGAAACAAGCCATGCCCACCACCACTTGGGCTGGTTTTACGATAGTTTTTAGAGTCTCAAGAAAGATACAGATTGTAGATGTCAGTGAACTCATCCACGTAATGGTTACATTTCTTCTTCGTTGTCTAGGACAATAATTCAATTTGGCCTCAACATCTCCCATCGTAGTGAAATCTCATTGTATTTGGAAACCGCTCCAGGTATATCCGTCCACGTATTAAGCCCAGGTCTGCTTCTCTCTAATTTCTCCCCAGCGTTCCCTCTTCTTCTGTTCTTAGAAGCTAAACAGGGCAAGCTGTTCTCTCTCTTTCACATGTGAATCTTTAAGTATCTAAGGAGAACACAGATGTTTTTCCTCTTTTCTTCCTTGAAGATTCCACATTCCCATTGACTCCACTTGAAAATGAGGATTTCAGATTCTCTCAGAACAGAGGTCTCTTTTGGACACAGTTAACTTGTCCAGGTGGAGTTCAACGTACACTGAGTAGAATCTGAACATTGTCATCTTTGTTTTTGGATACCCTGCTTCTAAAGTCCATGCCTCCCATGCCCAAGTCTCCTTTTCCTGGTGGAATCCTTTTCATTCTGTAGAATTCATACATCTTCCTTTATATCTCTCCTCTCCTCCTCCTCTGTTCTTAAAGTCGCTTTATATATGCACCTTTATTTTGGCATCTATCACATTGAATGGTGATTTTCTTCATTCATTTGTTATTTATTTTGCACCACTAAATGCTAAGCTCCCTGAGACAAGGACAAGGCATTCTTCAACACTGGATTCCCCTTTATGTTGGGTACAGCTAAATACTCAATAAAGGGTGTTGACCAAAATGGATAAGTGATTACAGACTAAGGCTCCCTTCAGCCTTTCTAGCAGTTGTATCATGTGGCTGAATCATGCTGAACACCTTGCCAGTTTACGTTCCTGAAACTATTTCACTTTCGCTCAGCAAAACCAGGTTTTCTCCATTACCTTTACACCTACATACGTGTGTTTTAACATTATGTACGTATTGAAAAATTAAGATCTGAGTAGCACATTTTAATTGAAAAGAATTCCAGATTATTTTAAGCTATTAATTAATCCAGAGTTGATCTTTTATTAACTCATGTCATCATAGGTACTTGAAGACAATGAAATTTATTTCTTTCAGCCAGTATGTTCACTTTTTCAGATTAGCCTCCTTCAGGGAGATTTTACTAACTATTTATATAAAACTTCCTCAAATGCCAACCATTAATAAGCCAAGAATCAACAAAAACAACCAAGTAAAGCAAATTGTGTGGTTTTGCTTTTGTTCTATTTTGCTAGCAGAGGGGACTCTGAGGGCAGAGCGAGCTTCTCACTCCCATGCCCAAGCCCTGTGTTTTAGACAACGTGCTCCCTTTGTTGGTTCGCGTCTGCAGCACATCAAATACAGTCCTTTGCTGTGCTTCTGTGTCTTTTCCTCCCTGAAGACCAGCGCAACTCGTTCATTTTAAAAAGCAATCATTTGGCACAAAGTGCTGCAAAATGACATCTGAACAACCAAAGCATGTTCTCAAGCCACAGAATACTGGACAGATAAAGCAGAAACTCACTTCCGCATTTGGGATTTTTCTATTCCTTTGAACTGTCCTTTATTTCCCTTTAACTTTTCACATGGTTGTGTTAAAAAATGCAAATAAAAATGATTCTGGTTAATTCCACTCATAATTTTTGTGACACATCTACTTGGTGCATAGAGTTTATTATGTCACATCATATTTTAAAGTGTATAGTGTGGGAAATATGGTTAAAAAACTTATAATTCTATTTTCACTCTTTATTATAAAATTATTATTTTTCCATTAACCATGTCAGTACTTACTGGTAATGTAAACTGCACACTTAAAGCTCAGGTGTGCTTGGTCTCTTCAGGATTCCCCCACCCCCCACCCCACACCCAGGAAGGAATACTTGTCCTTGTATGATGGATCTCCATGGGAAAATCAGGTCAGGTTACATTAAACTTATCGGACTTGGCTGTTTAAAATGTGTCATTGTAAGTGTCTGAGAACAAGGAAGAATGAGAAGTAAATGTGAGGAACCAGGTAAAGATGAGTGGAATGTCTAGAAATGAATCTGAAATCGCTTTGTCTGTGGTCTAAACTTGCTTCACATTTTTAGAGCATTTCTCTAAGGGTTCTTTTTCTACAACCAAAGGCAATTTTCCAGACCCCTGGATGATTATGTTCACTAGAAACAAAAGTGTCTTCCATTAATAGTCTGATTTCTACTTTATATGTCATCAAGATTTTAAGTAGTTTTCCTCTATTTCCTAGTTTCTATAAGCTCCCGAAGTTCAAAATTTGCATTCTCTCTAGCATTTAGCACATTGTTGGTGCTCAATAAATGTTTAACAGTTGGGATACTTATGTTCAACAGCTGCAACGTGGACTCCAAGGACAGCTGCATTTTAATGATGTGTGAAGTGATTTATATGTAAGCTGCTAAAACTCATAACTAAAGCACTTAGCACTTTAGGCTCCCCTGGGATGAAAGGTGATAGATTAAGGTAAAATGGTATTATTATTTAATTCTGAAAGAGGTAAATTATACTGGCAAAATGCTATTTGATGTTGCTGGCAAACCGCTGTGGTCTCATGCTTCGCTGCCATCAGGAAACATGGTCCAGTGGTTGGAGCTGTGGTGTAGGAGGCAGGAGTCCTGGGGACTATTTCTGGTCAATTCACTGACTCCCTGGGTGACCTTGTCAACTCATTTAACCTCCCCATGCCTCAGTCTCCCTCCTTAGGAACTGAGAAGGACAAAACTTTTCAAGACTCTGCTCTGAAGGGACATTTTATGAGTAAACCTTTGAACTGCTTCATCAGTTTTTTAATTTTTTTTTTTGCAGCAATGGGTTCTTTATTTTTCTTGCAGCTGTGCTGTTGGCTGTAGGAAGGCAGTACATATTAGTATGCCCTCAGCAGGAACACACAAAGTGAGCACTCAGAGTGACCATGGGCTCCGGATTCTGTATTTCAGAACAGACCCCAGTCCATGTCACTGCCTCAGACACTTTGATTCTGTACCTGTCCATGCACACCTCTTACCACTTTGTCCTCACCATTTTTTTTTACATGGATTTTGAAGAAAAGAAATAAGCACTTTTTTGAATCCGTGGTGGTGAGATCAGTCTGGATTGTGTATCAGCTCTGGCAGCAACCAGAGAAGAATCTGTTCAGTTTGGGAAACTTAAAGCTTCTGATCCTTGAGTTGAAGGAGAGAGCAGAGGACAGCGGAGGGTCCTTACGTCTGTCTGCTTCAACTGGTGAGCCCGTTGAATGAGGAAATCCTGTAGATGGAACAGATAGCATTCAGATTTTATAGGACCAGATCGTGAATTCTGACCACTTTTTTTCACTCTGAATTCCTGGAACGGCTACTTGGGCTGCTGGACTCCTGACAACACCTAGACAGACATAGAGCAATTCATCCACACCACCTGTCAGATGTAAGTTCTTTAGGAAATTGGTAGATGTGAGGTGTGCAGTATGAGGAGGAAAAAAGAGGGGACAAGGGAAGATCAGTATATAAAATATATTGAGTTTTCTTGATTAATAGATTGAAATGTCCCAATGAGATTCTTTCCTGATGACTTCTTATCACTTATGAAAATGTATTGGGCTTTTCTTGGGGGTACAGAGAGTGTCTGCCACTGACTCAGATCCTCATTTTAACCATCTTTAGGAACACAACAATTAGCATGTACTTAAATAGCACAGTGGCTTCTGTACAGGGAAACTGAAGTGACCGTGAAGTATTTTGGAAATAATAGTGACCTTAAAGAAAAAAAAAGAGTATGGGCACCATAAATACACTCAGCTACTCGTGTGAGTTTATTAGTTATGGCTGCTGGATTGCTGTCGTATTTTTTTCTTTCCTGATGGTAGTTATAAATTATACTACGATTTGTTTCTATTTTGTGGTTATTTTACATGGTATCTTATGTCCAATTTGTGCTTCATCTCTTATGAGAACACGTGCTATAGTTTATAAGACTCTCACATCCGTGGATTGACAAATAAACAAAGAATTGGTTAGTTACCTATTTCCAGTATTAACCAAGGAATTTATGATGCAATAAAATAAGATTTAACCATACAACTACTTTTAATATTAAAATTCCCACAGGAAAACTGGTTGATACTGTGAGTCCAGAACACTAATTACAGCACAATAGTGTCTACAACTCTGTTTTCCCCCATTATAATTATTGCTTTTATAAGGATTTTGGTTAACATGAGGTTTCTTAGGAATTCAACTTTCAGATTTGGGCAGAAGAGGCAATATGTACTAAATGCCAAAAATTCCTCATCCGAAAAAAAAATATGTGTACATATAATACTTAATACAGACAATAAGAAACCTAAAGATTTTATGCCAAATGAAATAAAGTATTAGGAAAGGAGAGAGTTGCTAATGATTATTAAGAAATTTCAATGTTGAGTTCACTGTGGTGATTTTGGAGGTATTTTGAGGAGACATTAATATATCAGTTATTGTTGGTGAAGGTGGATGTTAACCCATGAGAGAGGGATTAAATAGAGCAATAGTTTAAAAAAAGTGTTGCATTTTATAAAATTAAGGCATTAATTTATCCAATATGTAGTATGCCTCAAATCTTTGTGACTCAGTGAAATCAGACAGAGCTGAATTATTTTGATTTACTTGACTTAATGAGGGTGAAAACAATACAATTACTGACTACTAGCTTTATCAGCGACTCTGTGAGGTATACGTTACTAACCACAAGGAAAAGGCAAGTAGCTTGTTAAGGATAGCACAGCCAGTGGCAGAGTTGGAACAGCACATCATTACTCCACGGTCTGCACTCAGAACCTCTGTGCTGTGTTCCCTTTTCAGGAGTTTCATGAATACTGCAGAACCCAGAGGGCTGGCCGTAGGCATGCTGTGATGTTGTCCATATTAGCAAAATTACCTTTGGGAGATTCTGATTCAGCTATTTTCCCCTATCCACAATACACTTAAGCCCCAATACACACACAGGCACATACATTATCAGTTCGTAAGATAATTCACAGTACTATCTCAGAATTGTAAATACCTACAAATAATAAAGAAGTGCACACTCATGTCTGTAGGTCAAGAACCCTGAGGATCTGAGATATTATCCTATGTGTAAGCTAAAGAGCCTGCCATAGATTCATGAATGCTAGGAGAAGACGTGAGATTCTTGGGTCAGAGACAAAAGAGTTGGTTACTCATGGCAAAACAGGCAGCATAAGCTTCCTGTCTGCATTGGTTCCCCTCCCCATCTCCAGATCCCAAGGGCGTCACTTGGTGATGGACCCAGGCAGGTGCTGCACGTGCAGTGTATTTGTGTCACAGATGAGAAATCCCAATCTTTAAAGGGGTTGCAAGCAAAACTACCCAACCTTTGCCTAGAGGGAGATCTCAACATGTTTTATTATCTTTATTATATTGGGCAGGAAATAAATCTGCCCTATGCCTAGGAGGGTGACACTATTTCTATCTTCCTAGGCTATTTGTCACTCTTGAAAAGAAGACCTTAAAAATATATTTTTGAAATGATAGTCTGGAATAAAGGTTATCAGTAACTCTGCTCATAAGTTATGTATATACACAAAGGAGACCCATAAAAAAACTGTTTCCCAACAATATATTTTCTTTCTTTTTTCTTTTAATTGAAGTATAGTCAGTTACAATGTGTCAGTTTCTGGTGTACAGCATAATGTCCCAGTCATGCATATACAAACATATATTCACTTTCATATTCTCTTTCATTAAAGGTTATTACAAGATATTGACTATAGTTCCCAGGGCTATTCAGAAGAAATTTGTTTTTTGTCTATTTTTATACATAGTGGTTAACACTTGCAAATCTCAAACAATATATTTTCTATAATCCATGCTAACTCATTTAACACCCATTCTGTTGAGATTAATGTGGTGAATCTTATTTTTTTCTATTTTATAGATTGTCCTATTTATAAAATGATTCTCTTGACTAGGTAAGACTAATATAGCTTTCATAGCCTGAAAATAATTTGGTTCACAAAATATATAGGTGTTGAAAAAAATCCCAGATACACAAATTGATGCTTAAAGGGAATAATTCTTATATAATAAAGGATCAATATAAAAAGGATTTTTATCTCATACTACTTTATATTTTTTGCTTATTTTTTACTAATTACTTGACCAGGGGTAGAGGAACTAAGTGTTAGGGTATGTAATTAGTGATCACTGGCAATTGAAGAAGGAATAGAAATAAAAATCAAACACTTCCTAATTTATATAATAAATCAATAGAAAAAGATGATCTGAATTGATACTTATGGATGACTATACTTACTATGTTAGGCAACAGAAACTGCATTAGAATACCATTATATGCGTAATGTACTAAGTTGCCAATTTCTAAGCTGGGTATCTTCTGAGTGTGCTCAGTTTGGACCAAGGCATCCTTTAATAATTGGAAGAATTTAAATTTAATGATTGCTGTCTACTCCAGGAATTTCAAAGTAATTGGCTCACTATTACTAGGCTCTTTTATTTAGACAAGGCAGGTTAGATTTCAGACCACTTTGATGAACAAAATTAAGCCACAGAAAGTTGGTTATTTGTCTAAAGTTAATGAGCAAAGAAGAGCTATTAACGTGGTGTTGCTCTGTAAGGGGTACATGAGGATTGGGGGTAGGAAGGCTCACATTTTTTATTTCAATTCCTACAGAAAAAGAAGCAGAGAAAGAAATGAAAGTCCCTGGCAGCTTGAGGTGAATTAGAGGAAGCAGCCAAAGGGCAGTGAACAGTGTTGATCATTTACTCAGAAGCACTCTTGGATGTGTGGCTATTTCAACACCAAATGAGATTATTGTTTCTCATTTTAGGAAGCTCTTCTGTTATTACTGATGACCCACACAAGCTGAAAAATGGTCACGACTGCACAATATCCAAAATATGTTTGCAGTAAATGCTGGAATGTTTGGGCTCATCCATCAATTGAATAGGTTCTTCTAAATACACAAGATCATTCAACCCAGAGCATCTTTGTAGCAGCTGACAAGCTATCCTTGTTCACTGGAACATTTAAACCGTGTCCTTCAACAAAGTGAAGTGAGAGGAATGTCCTCATCAAAAGTCAAAATCTGAAAAGCAAAATTTGATCTGTCAAATGGTCAAATATGTTAAAGGGAAAAATAAAGCCTCTAAGACAGATAGGTCTTTTTTTAGACCCTTGTTTTCCTGGCAAGTGAAGAGACTTTCAGAGGCAGAACTCCCTTTAACTCATGTTTCATAATTCTTTGTTCACCTACACATAAGCTCTGAGCTAATAACATTAAGGTAAAGGTAACAAACTTACACAGGTTTCTAATTACTGTGGAATTATTAGTTTGGTTTATGTTTTAATGACTAAATCCTCAAGCCTTGTCTGCTTTCCTCTTCCGCTGGCTCTTAGCTCTAGATATGTGTCACAGAATAAATGAGAATTCATTATGAAAGATCAGTATGGACTTAATTTAATTCAATGCCTGAGATATTACCATTATTTTAATTATTCCTTTTCTGCTGTTTATCATACCGACACCTGTAATAATAGTCATGGTAGCAAAGATGATAAAAGTAGTATGTTTTTTCTCATAGACAATTTCATTTCAGGTTAGTCCTAATAGAAACTTGTCATCTAAAATTTTGGCTAAATATTGCCTTTACTTGGGGGTGAGATAGGTAAAATACAAGATGACTAGTTAAATTTGAATTTCAGATAAAGGATGCTTTTTGTTTTTAGTAAGTAAGTCCTAAATACTGAACGGGACATACTTATACTAAATAATTATTAATTGGTTGTCTAAAATTCAAATTTAACAAGGAGAGAATATATGTATGTGTATATATATATACACATATATTTTGTTTTTTGTTTTTTTGAGGAGAGGAAGAGCTCTTTTGAAGTTCCAGACAGAAAGGCTGAGGACACACCTGTAAAGGCAGCTCTAGTAAGGTTTTCTCTCTCTTTCCCTTTTTACCAAACTAGGTGGAAACCGTTTAGTAAGGCAAAAAATGTTTGCCCCCATCACAGTCCTGACTCCTTTTTTTCAACAACTATTGAACCTTGAAGGACACTGGTTTGAACTGCATGGGTCAATTTATACGTGGATTTTTTTTCAATACATATAGTACCTTTAATTCATTTTACAGATCTTTAAATCAACTAAGTGTGGGGAGAAGTTTGGTTAAATTAGAGATCACACTATGTGGAATGAAAAGAACTAGGGTTTGAGTCCCGATTCTGTCTATACTGTTTTAGCTTCCTGCCCTCGGGTGAGTCATTCATCAATTCCTCTGTTTTTAAGGCTGAGATAGCAGCACCCAATTTTCAACTGTGTGGGGTCGGCGCCCCTAAACACCACATTGTTCAAGGGTCAACTGTAGTCTCTTTTTCCCTAGAATTAAAAAACAAAACAAAACAAAACACAACACGTCACTCGGCCTGGAGGGCGATGGATTTAGTATTTTTCTCTGAGTAGCATGAAGCCACTAGATGGCAGTATCAGCTCATCATACCCCACCCCCTCCCTGGCATCCCTGAGCCAACATTTTCTGTACCCTGTCCTCTTTCTCTTTGCAGGTTTCAGCCTGTCACTTTTCTTCTCCCTCTTTGTTTTCTATTTTTACTTTTATTCAAATGCCAGGAAAACCAGGTGGTTGAAGAAATCATGCGGTGCTCCGCAAGTTTGTCACAGGGGTGCTGTGATTGAAAAGCTTAACTGATTTTCTAGGCTGCTGGGGCTATCAGGCAGGCGAGCAAAGGGACACTTGCCCTGGAAGCTGCGGCAGGAAGCTGATGAGGATACAGAGTTTGATTATGCTCTGCCGAGCCCTGTGGGCCCAAGACCCATCCTCCTGCCTGTGGGAGTCTCTCAGCTGCTGGCAGAGACAGCCAGGTGAGAGCAGATGGGACAGGAGCTCACGGGAGACTTCCCAAAGACCGGAGCTGGAGCTTTAGTGGCTGTGTGGAGTGTATGCTCTCCTGACATAAAGTTTATTTTTGCAGAAATAAAACCATTGACTAGCAAAACTGTACATACGAAGGGGTCAAGAACTGATATTGAGTTTGTAGAGTGTGTACTCCTTAGAGATTTTTAAAGTTGCCGAAAAGGACAACCGCTCCATTTTGTTCAAGAAGCCCTGAAATTCTTCCTGAGAAGGAAAGAGAGGGGTGGAGAATGCTGTGAAGAAAGTGGGGTAAATGAGTTCGCATTCCATTCTCATCCTAAGTGCACATTAGTTACCCATGTGATGAAGTCACTCCCCACGCTGAAATTCCTTTCCCTCCCATCTCTTTGTCCCTTCTCTTGTGCTGGTCCCTGGCCACCATGATACCCAGTGAGATCTGCATGAGGAGGTCTGGGCAGAAAGCTTGGCTATTGACAGTGACTAAAACCCCTCTCTCAGAATCCATACTCTAGTTCTTTCCAGGGATAAAACTTTTTTTTTCCATTTGAATATTTCAAAGCAGGTTATAAGCATAGTTTGGATCCTGCTTGCAGAACCTCACTGTTCTTCCTGTTTGCCAATCTAAAACTAGTTATGAGATTTTTTTTAGCTGGGTGTTTCTCCGCATCCTTCTTTCATTTAGTGGAGTACATTCATTTACTGCAAGTACAACACTTCTCCAATATATCTATATCTATATCCTAAATTCTTTTTTGAGCTTGGAAACAGTAACTCCTGACAAGAAAGTCTTCTCTAAGCACAGTGGAGCTTATCTTTGCCACCACTGACAACCAGCTGCTTAGCAATGAATGGGACTGAGTAAGGGGAGCTCCTGGCACCACTCCTGTAACTCACTATGGTGGCCAGGCCTCTCATTCACTTTAGATCTGCTGTCAACTCTTCCTGGAGAAGGGGGAGGCGAGTTTAAGGATGTTTTGCTATCGTGAGACTCTTCAACTGCTGGATAGTTCCTGGATCTAGGAATATGTCAATTGTCAGTTTCTTCTTGCATGGAACTTTAAGAAAAGGAATTCTGTATATAAAATTCTACTTTGTAGTTATCTGTAAATTATTTATTTTCTGTGCTGGTAATTATAAGAAAATGGTCTTCCTCAAAGAAGTCTTTCATACCATACATCAGAAGATTGCCAAATAAACACAAATTACTTTTGAAAAACATTTTTCACTGTGGAGGTATAATTTGGGATTTTTGTTGTTCATTCATTCATTTATTTATATTTTATTCACTTATTTGACAAATATTTATTAAGCATCTTCTATGTGCCAAGCACTGTGCTAAGAGTTGGAAAAACAGATCAAAAAGGTTGAAGTGGATATTGCCCCAGCCTTCATGGAACTTAATGAGATGGTTTATTGTAATGGGAGTTGTGTATGCTCTGAGTGATTTGAAAATCAGAGGCAGTGTAATGTAGTGCAAAGAGGGAAACTAACATTTAATGAGTGCTTCCTGTTTAAGGCGCATGTTACCTCATTTCTCACCTTTCACTCTAGTATATCATCTTATGTCATGAATGCTTAGATCCACCACTTTTAAACAATTATTTGAAATCTGGTAGGAAACTGTCAGCATGTTCCTAATTATTCTATCAAACATTTGTTGAAAGACGGTTTGTGTCAGACGTGCTCAAGATGTCATGGATGGAGTAAATCAGATGGGCACTATTCTTGCTCTCATGGAGGTTGTATTTGAGTAGTTGTGACAATTATAAATTAGAACTAGATCTTTTACTGTTTTAGTGTTAATTGGAACTAATTCATCTTCCTGGTGAAGAAGAAAGATCCTTTCTTCTGTGGATGCTGGAATCTATGTCTGTATTCCAGAGATCAATGAGAGCCATGCTGGGAGGGTCAGCGAGCAAGTGGATGAAGACAGTACGCCCCTCCCAGGCTCTGGTCTCTGGGAGAATGCAGACGGCGGGGCTGATGCCCAAGATGAAATTTGTCTTCCCTACTCCTCCACGCATGTCGTAGTAAATATAATATCAAAACAGGAGACAGGATTTATAGAAATAAATAGACCTTTGCCCACTCCCTTCTCTAAGTGTTGAAAAATGAGTTTGTTAAAATTTTTTTTTTTAGAGAATAGTCACAATTATTTTGATATTCAGAATAATATTTTGTGGGCTATTAGATACCTACTCACTCACTTCTATTGAGGCACTCTCGCTCTGTCTCTCTTTTTTTCTCTCTGTCTCTCTCATTATCTATCAATAAATTCTGGAATTCGACCACTAAGAGTATTCAAAAAGCTTCTCTTGGGATCCGGAGAAGCAGCCAAGCATCCTATAGTATAAGTTGCTTAGCTACAGGGGGTAAAATTTCTCACAAGGATATTGACATAAAGTTTCCTTTCAAAATTCAGCTAAAATGCTGGTGGACAATTTTCTTTACAGGCAAAGCACAATGAAACGGAAGGTTTTATGGTTTTCTGAAACTGTATGGATTTTTGTTGTCTCTCAGGCCAAGACTTCAGAAAACTTTGCTCTTATTTCATCACAAAACTTGAGCTTGCAAACTCAATGCAGCTAAATATAAATGTAAATGTAGATGAAACTTTTACCCCTTAATATAAAATGCTTTTCATTTGATGTCTCTTCATTGCTGCCAAGATGAGTAGATAGACACATTGCAGCTTGTGGTTTCTGGATTTTGTTGCAAATGTTGGAGCAAAGGGTTGATTGATTGGTATAAACATGTAGCAATGGCAACAGCTGCTTTAAAATAAAAAAGCATAAAAGGGAATGAAATGATTTAAAATAAACAGTAGTTAACGTTTATGACATACATACTGCCTGGATATTTTTAATTTTCCTTGCCTTTGCTAAAAATGAAATACTGGTCCAGAGAGCAGTGAAATAACTGAATTCTAAATTCAAGTGTTCATGCCTCAGAAGTGCGAACTTTCTTTCAGACTTTTTTAAGATTTTATTTCAGTGTCTTTATTGCATTAGGCTTAATTTCCCAGTAAATTTGACCATTTTTATTTGAATTTTGAAAATGCAGCAAAGTTACAGCAAATTGTAAGCCCTTCCTTACTATTAGCTTTTATAAAGTAGATATCAATGAAAAAGTATTGCCAAGTGCTTCCTTTGTTATTATAATTATCTACCTCGTGTTTTCATCATTCAGTGATGTCACAAGTCATGGAATAGCTGCCCTCTGAAGTGACATTTTTGTTTTTCAAAAATTCTCAAACTTTTAAAGATGGATCTTTAAGCGATCTCTTTATAAATACCGAAACCTTGTTTCCAGGGACAATTGGGTTTAAACAGTCTGATATATGACAGGAATTTACTTTCTCTAACTTGGGAATGGTAAAAAGAACAATTTCTTTAACTTCCTTTTTAAATGAGTGTTTTCTAGTCATGTTCACAAAATGTGAGATTGTGAAAACCAAACTGGATGTTAGAGGCCATGCGGCCCAAACCTCCATTATTCTGATGCTAGTCTGACTGACGAGAGAGTGTGAGGGGCTTTCCCAACCACTAAGAACCCAAACAAAGTAGGAGAAAGAGCCAGAATTAGAACCCAAATCCCAATAACCTTTTTACATGTTTTAAACTATCTTTTCAGGATATGATATCAACCAAAAGATATTTCTTCCTCCTAAGATTTTACTCACACATACCCTTTTGTGGCCTTTTGCACTCAGAAAATATAGAACCACGCCTTCGTTTTAGGTCTTAATTATCCCTTTCATTTCTCATCTTTTCTTGGGAGACAAGCTGGATTATTGCTTCTGTGTTGCTGACAAAGAAATTGAGGTACAAAGAAAAGAGCTAAGAAGCACAATAAGACATTTCAGGTGCTGATTGAAGAAAAGATCTTTTGTAAATTTGTTGTTTGCAACTCAGGATTCCTTTTCCCACAAAAAGTTAAATTATGCATAATGCTTGAGTCTCTGTAGGAAAAAATCCAGAATACCTATTTAACATACCTTTCACCCAGAATGTAACTCTGAATGAAGTTCGCTGTGGAATAGACACGTGCCATCTGTAATGACACTTCAGTGGGGAACATGGACTCAGAATTTCATCATGGGATGTTGGGATGCAGAAAATACTGTTTAAAGGGCTAAAATGAGATACAACCTAGTCATTGATACAATACTTGGCATATATTAGGGTATGTTGTTCTTTTACTCTCATCCTGCTCCTTCTTACATCTTTTCTCTACACTTTTGTTGGTGAAACATTCTTGCTCTTTATCAGATATGTTGGTGTGCCCTTACCTCCAACACATTCAGAGCCCAGGAGAGCAAGGGGAGGGGAAGAAGTGGGTGTTTCACTATAGAATTAATGGAAGATGATTCCACCTGTACTTTAAAGGCTCAGGAAGGGCTTTACCCAGGGTTTTAAAGTGTTGAAGCTTATATATATTTGGTGGACTCACTTTAAAAATTTTTATGAATATAAACTTAGGATATAGGATATAGGAGAAATGCAAAATAAATATTTATCTAAAATGAGAACAAAAATAAACCAACTTAAAGATTTTTAAAAGATGAGAAATACCACAGACATCACAAAATTTTAAGAAACTAACATTTTAATTAACTCTCCAGTGCAACTTTATAATATTCTGTATCTATCTGTGTATAATACCCCACGTATATATATTTGCTGCAATCTCTTTAGCACTTTATATGACAATGACTGTATAAGATCTCTTCTATATCAAGAATATAAAAATGTTCCTCTATCATGATTGATTAAACTTTTTTATTGATATTGAGGGTACTTAAACATATGAGTTCCTGTATAGATGTGCTTCTAATTTGTAATGTTGTTATAGGTTTGTGGCCTCAGAGACTAGATTCCATACTTTCTATTTCAT
This sequence comes from Camelus dromedarius, assembly GCF_036321535.1. Lineage (NCBI taxonomy): Eukaryota > Metazoa > Chordata > Mammalia > Artiodactyla > Camelidae > Camelus > Camelus dromedarius. Next base: position 79,862,564 of record NC_087437.1, on the reverse strand, counting down.
GTGATTCCCATCAAAGAGTGTTATGTATTTATACTTGTATAAGATTTATTATTAAATATCTTCCTGACAGATGGAACTCCCAGTTTGACTAGGTATTAGTGCAAATTGAATCCTCAGCTTATAATTTTACATTTCTGATGACTGGAAGAATTTTCCATAAACTGGCTTCTGACACATTACCTTTCAAATATTCTTTCTTCCCTACTCATCACTTGCTTCTGGTGCAGGGCACTGGGGAAACATTCATATAGCAGTATGTCAAGGTGTAAGAAATCAGTACTGGAGGTAATAGGAGTATTCCTAGAAACCATTCCTACACCGGGATAGTGAGCAGCAACTTGTCAAGAATGGAAATGACTATGAAACCACAAAAATAATACACTATGTACATTCAGTATACACCCAGGCTGCCAGCCTCCCTGACAGATGTCCTTCCTTCCTCACTCCCTCCTTTCTTCCTCCCCTTCCTCCTGCATCTTTCCTTTTCTCTTTTCTACTCTCTTGTTTATTTTTTTTAATTTAAGTACTTCAGAATTGCAGTTAGTTTAGTCAGAATTTTTAGTTCATTAACCATTATTAACTTTCTTGCATACATTGTCTATATTATTTCTTTTGATTTTTAAATAATATAATAACATAATGAGCATTCAAATGAATGCATAAAACAAATCAATAATTCACACAAACTCTGTGTTCCTCCACTAGAATATATTGTTAGTTTTACTTGTTATTAAACTTCATAAAAAGGGTGTCATACTGTTGTCGTCTTTTGGGACTTTTTGTTCTTTCAGTTTTACATTAACTAAAACCTCCCCATGCTATTTCAAGCTACCACATTCACTTGTGTTACACTGCTGCGTGCTAGTCATTAATCTTCCTCCTGGTGGGAATTTATATTGTTTCCAGTTTTTAGTAATTACAGTTAGTGCTGCAGTGAACACGCTTGTTGTGCCCTGGTGCTCATATGTAAGATATTCCTGAATATTTTCCCAGGAGTGAAAATATGGAACCGTAGTTTATCATTATTTAGCTTGTAACGGTAATCTTAATTTGTTTTTAAGACAACTTGTAACCATCATATTTATATTTGCAATGTGTAAAGAGATCTTCTTAACCTATTTCTTCTTCAACACATAATAGTTCTAGCCAATTGAACAAGGAGGGGAAAACGGTACCTTATTGTGGACTTGATTTATACTTCCCTAATTAACTGAGATTACGTCTTCATATTTGTCCAACAGGACTTTGTTTGTTTTGCCCATGTTTTTATTTTTTTTAAAGATTTTTTTAGGAATTCTTTTTATGTTCTTGATACTAATCCTTTGTCAGTTGTATGTATTATAAATATCTTTGAGTGTGGCTTGAGTTTTCTTTTTTCCTTTGAAAATACATATTTTAATTATATAATCGTTTTTGTGTGTGTTGGATTCTGTTTGCTAATATTTTGTTGAGGATTTTTTGCACCTATGTTCATAAGTGATATTGACCTGTAGTCAGAAATTGACACAACATTTCTGAAAATACTACAATTTAAAAATGTTTTAATTAATGGAATTTATTAATAAACATATAATGTTCAACTTTTTTCAGGTTAGTGATGTTTGTGCCTTGTAAATAAATTTTTTTTATACCAAAGTCAGTAAAAATATTCCTTTAAATTTTTTTTTTAAGTTTTGCTTTTTACATTTTAAAGTCTCAGTCTGCTTGGCATTGATTTTTGTTGCTGGTATGAGATAGGCTTTTAATTCCATTTCATTGCTATATGGAAAACCGTATTTCCAATTTCTGTTTATTGAATCACTTTTTGCTCTTACCCTGTCCATTGACTTCCACGACCTTACACTTCATCTGTGAAATGTCCATAAATTTCAAGTTGGTTTGTGGGCTATTGGTTACTGTCTTTATTATTGTAGATACTGTTATAGATCATAACAATTTACAATAATATAATACAATTAGAATGTACAACTGACATCTGTTAGTGTGAGTTCCTTTAACATTCTATTCCTGCTGTGTGTGTTCGTGTGTAATTTTTACACACAGCTGCACAAACATGGACACTTTTTTTATATCAGGGTCATTAATATATTTGCAGTTCCACTAAGTTCTGATTTTAATGGAATCCTCATGAACTAAATGAGGTGATGTTGAAAGAAATGCCTGGGTCTACCTGTCACCTTAGATGAAGATGTCCAAGCTTCAGCATGCATTAAAATCGCTTGGGTGGCTTGTTCAACTAAAGACTGATGGGCCCCACCCACAGACTTTCTGATTCAGGGGACTTGGAGTGAGGCCCAGGGATTTGCATTTCTATCGAGTTCCCTGGTGAGGTTAATGTTGTGGGTCTGAGGACCTTACACTGAGAACAACTTCCTTACACTAACTTTGCTTGTATAGTTCTTATGAAATTCTGTTTAATTCTTGTCCTTTCTGACCATAGCTTCATTGTCTTTGTTTTCTCACCATGTGGAGGCAGTGAGATGTGTTAAATTCTGCTTCTTTGGGAAAAGGACAGGTGGCTAAAAATGTTCTCTGGAGAGAAATAATTTAAATAACATTTAAAACAACAGGCTATCTATTGACCTTGCAGTGTAATAATATGTAATACTCCTTGCTGGCTGCAACAACTTGGATGTTTACCCTTTAACCATTTCACATACACTGTTGTATAAGGAATAGCGAGGCCTTGAGTTCTACAGGTGAGGGTATGAAAAGACAAGAGATAATTCACAGCTGTGTTCCCAGAGGGGAAAGGGGAACATCTATTCTGGAGTAACTATTCATAGATGACTATCCATTTATAAAGCGGTTACTTAAGCTGGTTTAAAGTAATTTGGAGATTTAGAGGACATTCCCAGGATTTTGGTCCTAGCAGCTCCCTGACCTTATTAGCCATGCCTGTAATTTATTTACTTTGGTTTCAGCAGAGGCTTGCTCTAACCGAATGTCATGATTAATAAAATCTTCTTCAAACTCCGTCTATTAGCTTTGCAACTGTAGTTTCCGCTGAATGAAGGATACTGAATTTTAACCCCACAAGTGGAATTTCAGATTCATGAATGCCTAGTTCAATGAACTTTTTGAACCACTGTTTGATTGTGCATTGTGGAGAACATATTTTTCTTACAATCTCAGTTGCTCTATTACAATGGTACATAACAAAGACAACCATGTTAACAAAGATAACTCAATATTCATTTGTAAGGTAAAAACTAATTAAATACTACCATCTGCCTGGTCTTCTGTATGGTGATAACAATAAAATGATGAGCAAGATTGGTACAGTCCCTTCTGGCCTTGATCTCATATTCTTACAGAGCAGACAGATAAGTAAATACCAATACTTACCAATAAAACACTGTATGGTAAGTAAAATGATAGACATGTTCCAGATGGAGCTGATGGGTCAAATGCGATCTGGCAGTGAGGCAGTGAAGAGATTAAAAAGTGCTTTGGTATAAATGAGACAGGAAGGAAGGGGGCCGAACACAACCATTACAAGAATTATGTAGACATTGAGGATAAGACATAACTGGTTAGAACCAGCTAGACCCAAGATGGTGGGAGATTTGACTTCCAGTAGACCTTGAGCCTCATTATAGACTCACTGCAATACACTAGCATGCTAAATGACACACCCACAGGCAGCAACAGTTCCCAGGCTGACCACTAAGGCCAAAAAGTAGGTGGGGCCCAATTCCTGGAAATCCCCACCCCTTCTCCAAAACAGTTGGAATAATCCCTCCACTTGGCATATGAAATTACCCAGCCCATAAAAACTAACCACCCACACACCCCAGGGCCTCTATCCCTTCTGAGACACACTGCATTCTGTCTGTGGAATGTGTATCTCTCTGAGTAACCTTGCTTTCACTTTACCCACTCTTGAATTCTTTCCTGCGTGAGATAAGAACCGATTCTCTGGTAACACAGTGAGGAATGTGACACCACACATATGGTAAGGAAGCGAGAGCTTTCTCTACTCAACCTCAGGTTAACAAGTTGATACTCCTCCTCATATACGTCTTCTTTTGCTTTAAGCTGCCAAACTTTTATAATCAATACACATGAGTGAGTGAGCATTTTGTTTGGAATCCCATCTCAAAGGGCAGGCAAAGGAGACCTACATTCCACAGAAATAGTTAGCATTCCCGTAAACAGCAGGAAACAGGCTCTCAGTTTCAACACCAGGAGCTGGGTAATCACCAACCAGCTCTAATAGAAATGGAAATTCAGAAACACTTAATGTTTTTTCTGAAGTGGAGCATTTTGCAAAGTTTGTCCAAGAGCAAGTAGGTATGAGGGCTGTTGGACCTCTTCACTCCTTTTTTGTTGGTTGTTTCAAAGAATCCATTTTATCTACAGCTGGAATTTCACAGCAGCGATCAACTATTATAAACCAGAGTAATAGCATCCTTGGCAGTATTACTTGCAAAAATAACAGGGGAATAGCAGGAGACCTGCCAGGACCACTGTAGGGGCCTGAAATGCAAAGCTGCCTACACTTGTCAGATAATGGGATAAAATTCCCCTTGGCCTACCTGTTGTGCAAAATAAGGTCCCTTAGGTGATAAAAATCCCACGACCACCCTGCCCTTCTTTACCAGGCTTGACGTTCTTTCTTCCCACCTTGCCTTTGACTTCATTTTTTTTTTTTTTGGTCCAAAAATAAAATGCAAATGCTTAAATAGTCTTGCAATAATTAATGGCGTTCTATTTTTAAATATACATCTGCAATTGCAGGAAATATTCATAAAACTTGCCTCTTTTTTTGATCCAGCATCTTCTACTCTGGTACTGTCATCTTCTTTCAAGTTCCTTGTCAAAGAGGTGACTGAATGATTGGCGCTGATAAAGTGAAAGAACTAAATTCCAGAAGGGAAGAAAAAGAAGAAAAGAAGAAATGTAAATCTCTCTTCTAACATCAACACACTTCACCATACTTGCAGACTTCATAAATCAGATTTGGTAATGAGAGCTGAAAGCACATGCTGTGTTAGAAGAAAATACGGTAAGTGTATGTCTGAAAATTCTTTCTGATCATGAACTGAAAATTCCTATTAATCAAGACTAATTTTAAGTATGGGTAAGGATAAGGGTGCAAAGATCATATCTACCTCTTTGTATTTTAATATATTTTAAGTCCTCTAAAAGTGTTTAATGTTACTATGTATAAAATTATTCTGAAAGTCATAGAACCTCAGAGATAATTACAAACTGGCCCTTGGGGTATGGCCCTTGGGGTATTGTTCCAACAAATCACTAACAAATAGTAACAAACAAGGGTACGGCCCTAACAAACAAGGGTATGGCCCTTGGGGTATTGTTCCAACAAATCACTAACAAATAAGAAAAATGCTTTGTATACATGCACACAACTTTAGATATTAAAGTATATCTTTGCCTGTGAACCTTGTTAGAAACATGATCCAGTGGGGGAATAAATGAACACGTTTTCCTAAAGATTATTTCATTTTACATAACGTAATTGCTCCCCTTATCTTTCTTTCCACCATCTGAATAACAAATGTGTATTTTCCTACCAGTGTTTTGAGCTAGGTTTACTTGCAAATACATTTCTCAGTCTTGCATGGGAGGAGTTTCTTTGTACTGAAGCTAAAACAATTGAACCAGGGAATTGATAAGAACGTTCCAGTGTATGGTAATTTAGTGCTTTGGCTCTCTGCTCCTGGGGAGCAGCACTTGGGTCTTGATGGGCTAGCGGTCAGAACAGGAAATTTTGCCAGGCTTATTTTAGTAGACACTGATTGGTTTAGCACTCGGCAATAGAGGCATGAACAAATTTTTCTCAACTGAGTGTAAGGACAGCAATAAAAAAGCCAAGGTACCACAGGTTGTGACAAATGAGCTCTACCAATAAAGACGGAGGGAACCGGAGCGAATTTTTACACTGTGCGCTTTCTTTGTGTTTATGAAACATTTTTCATTCCAACATCTCAAAACAATTTAAAACGTACTTATCAGTTGGAAGGAGGTTACTTCCCTCCTAAGGCATCAGGATGCTGACTCACTAGGTTCAGAGCTAACCCGAGGCCATTCACTACTTTGGTATAAAGGTGTACAGATTGGAATTATAAACATTTTTGACTCTCAAGGTCAAAATGGCTAAAATCTTGCTGTTCCAATCTCTGTATATCCTGAATCCAGTGCTTTCTCAACGAGAGAACCAGGAAGAGACTGAAGTGAACTCAGATGAGAGCAGACCCATTGAGAACTAAGCATAAAAGGGAGTATCTAGATTCATCTTTTAAGTTTTAAAATTGTAAACCATGTAATCTATCGATATAATCTATTGATATAATCTGTTGGTATCAAAATGTTTCATTTGAAGAAAACAACATTCTTAGACAATAAGCTCTAAATTTAAATGTATTACCAAATGTTTTAGAGCTGAGTGTTCTTTCTGGCTATTGAACCTACTAGAGAGTTGAGCTCAAGGTTCAGATTGACCGGAGTTTAATACCTATGCACAATGCTGAGCACATAATGGTGATGCAATGTAAATTTGTTTGAGAAAAATGATGTATAAAGTTAAATAAATTATTAATGCAACCTTCTCCATAGCATCCCATTTATACCAACCTCTACTATGTAACAACGCTTCACAACACAAAATATAAAAAATAAAAACAAACTGTCAAACACCTTTGATTAGATATTATTGCTTCTGCTTTATCTTTCTAATATTTGAAGTGATTCTGAGCTATGTCAGTCTAGGTATTTCTTTTCAGATGAATGTACCTATATATCCTATATATATATTTTTTTTTTCTTTTATTGAGATATAGCTGACATACAATGTTATGTTAGTGTCAGGTGTACTGCATGACGATTTGACATTTGCATACATCACAAAATGATCACCACGGTAAGTCTAGTAACCGTCTGTCCCAGAGTTATTAGCATAATGTTGACCATATTCCTTATGCTGTATATTACATCCCTGTGGCTTATTTATTCTACAACTAAAAGTGTGTACCTCTTAGTCCCCTTTACCTACTTTGCTCACTCCCCCACCTACCTCCCTTCTGGCAATCCCTGTTTATTCTCTGTATCAATGAGTCTGTTTTAATTATGTTTTGTATGTTTGTTGTTTTGTATTTTAGATTCCACATACATAAGCATATATCTTTTTGAATTGGTGTTTTCATTTTCTTCAGGTAAATACCCAAAGGTGAAATTACTGGGGAGTATGGCAATTCCATTTTTAATTTTTTGAAGAAGCTCCAAACTGTTTTCCATAGTGACTGCACCAATTTACATTCCCACCAACAGTGCACAAGGGCTCCTTTTCTTCACATCTTTGGCAACACTTGTTATTTGTTGTTCTTTTTGATGATAGCCATGCTGGCAGGTGTAAAGTAATATCTCACTGTGGTTTTGATTTGCATTCTCCTAATGATTAATGACATTGGGCGTCTTCTCATGTGTCTGTTGGCCATCTGTATGTCTTCTTTTGAAAAATGTCTATTCAGAGCCTCTGTTCATTTTTTAACTGGGTTGTTTGGTTTTTTGACATTAAGTTATATGGGTTCTTTGTATATTTTGGATGTTAACCCCTTACCAGATACATCATTTGCAAATATCTTCTCCTTTTCAGTAGGCTGCCTTTTCATTTTGTTGACAGTTTCCTTTACTGTGCAAAAGCTCTTTAGTTTTATGTTGTCTCATTGTTTATTTTTGCTTTTGTTTCCCCTGCCTGAGGAAACATCCTCTCAAATATTATTAAGATGAGTATTCAAAGAGCATACCATCTATATTTTCTTCTTAGAGTTTTATGGTTTCAGGTTTTGTATTTAAATCTTTAATCCATTTTGAGTTTATTTTTGTATATGGTATGAGAAAGTAGTCCAGTTTGATTGTTTTGCATGTAGCTCTCCAGTTTTCTCAACATCATTTATTGAAGGGTATGTCTTTTCCCCATTGTATATTCTTGACTCCTTTGTCATAGATTATTTGACCATGTAAGGGTGGGTTTGTTTCTGGGCTGTCTGCTCTGTTCCATTGATCCATGTGTCCGTTTTTGTGTGTTTTTGTGTACCATAGTATTGTAGCTTTCTTATATAGTTTGAAATCAGACAGTGTAATTCCTCCAACTTCATTCTTCTTTATAAGATTGTTTTGGCTAATTGAAGTTTTTTGTGTTTCTATATAAATTTTAGAATCATTCATTCTTTTTCTGTGGAAAATGACATTGTTATTATGGTATGGATTGCACTGAATCTGTAGATTGCTTTGGGTAGTACGGTCACTTTAACAATATTACTTCTTCCAATCCATGAGCGTAGTCTATCTTTCCATTTGTTGTGTCATCCTAAATTTCTTTATCAATGCCTTATATTTTTCTGAGTAAAAGTTTTTACCTCTTTGGTTAGACTTCTTTCTAGATACTTTATTCTTTCTGATGCAGTTGTAAATGGGATTGTTTTCTTAAATTTTCTTTCTGATAGCTTGTTGTTAGTGTGTAGAAATGCCACAGATTTCTATTTATTAATTTTGTATCCTACAACTTTACTGAATTAACTTATAGTTCTGATAGTTTCTGATAGTGTCTTTAGGATTTTCTACATATATATCTTCCGTGAACAGTGACAGTTCTATTCTTTCCTTTTCAATTTGGATTCCTTGTATTTCTTTTTCTTGTCTGATTACTATGGCTAGGACTTTCAATACTATGTTGAATGAAAGTGGTGCCATTCGGTATCCTTGTCTTGTTCCTGATCTTAGAGGAAATGCTTTCCTCTTTTCATTTTTGAGTATGATGTTGGCTTTAGGTTTGTTATCTGTGAACTTTATGTTGAAATATGTTCCCTATATACCCACTTTGTTGAAAGTTTTTATTATAAATTTATGTTGAATTTTGTCAAAAGTTTTTTTCTGGATCTTTTGAGATAGTTATATCCTTTTTATTCTGAATTTGTTAATGTCATGTATCACATTGATTTATTTGCAGATATTGAACCATTCTTGCTCCCCTGGGATAAATTCCACTTCATCATGGTATATGATCCTTGTAATGTATTGTTGAATTTAGTTTGCTAATTTTTGTTGAGGATTTTTGAATCTGTATTCATCTTTGATATTGGCTTACAGGTTTTTTTTTTTTTTTTTTTTTTTTTTTTTTTTTGTGGTGTCTTGTCTGCTTTTGATATCAGGGTGATGCTGGCTTCATAGAAGGAGGTTAGAAACATTCCTTCCTCTTCAATTTTTTTGAATAATTTGAGAAGGAGTTTTAACCCTTCTTTAAATGGTTGGTAGAAATCACTTGTAAAGCCTGGACTTTTGTTTATAGGGAGTTTTTTAGATTACTGATTCAATTTCATTACTGGTAATTGGTCTGCTTATATTTTCTGTTTCTTCCTGATTCAGCCTAGGAAGAAACTATATTTCTAGGAATTTTTCCATTTCTTCTTGGTTGTCCATTTTCTTGTCATGTAATTGTTAATAGTAATCTCTCATGATCCTTTGTATTTCTATAGTGTTAGGTGTAATTCCTGCTCTTTTATTTGTGGCTTTATTTATTTGGGCCCTCTCTCTCTCTTTTTTTCTGATGAATCTGGCTATAGGCTTATCAATTTGTTGATCTTTTCAAAGAACCAGCTCTTAGTTTTATTGAACTTTTCTATTGTTTTTAGTCTCTATTTATTTTCACTGATCTTTATGATTTATTTTCTTCAATTAACTTCAGGTTTTGTTTGTTTTTCTTTTCTAGTTCTTTTACATATAAGTTCAGATAGTTTATTTGAAAATGCTCTTGTTTCCTGAATTTAGCTTGTATTGCTATAAATTCTCCTCTTAGAACTGCTTTTGCTATGTCCTGTAGATTTTGGATCATTATGTTTCCATTTTCACTTTTCTCCAGGAGTTTTTTGATCTCCTCTTTGATTTCTTTAGTGACCCACTGGTTGCTTGGTAGCACATAGTTCAGCCTCCATGTATTTGTGCTTTTTGCAGTTTTTTCCTTATAGTTGATTTCTAGTCTCATAGTGTTGTGATCAGAAAATGTTCTTGATATGATTGCAATCTTAAATTTATTGAGACTTGTTTTGTGGCCTAGCATGTGATCTATCCTGGAGAATGTTCCATGGGCACTTCAAAATAGTGTTTTCAGCTACTTTTAGATGAAATGTTCTCTATATTTCTATTAAGCCCTCTGGTGTAAGGTGTCATTTAAGGTCAGTGTTTCCTTAATTATTTTCTGCCTGGATGTCTGGATTTTTTGTATGTTAATGTAACTAGAGTGTTTAAGTCCCCTATATTATTGTGTTACTGTCAATTTCTCCCTTTATGTTTCTTAATATATGCTTATGTATTTAGGTTTCTATATTCAGAGTGCTTATGTATTTTCAATTGTTATAACTTCTTGTTGGATTGATCCTTTTATCATTATATAACGTCCTTCTTTGTCTCTTGTTACAGTCTTTGTTTTAAAGTCTATATTGTCTGATGTAAGTATTGCCACTCCAGCTTTACTTTGTTTCCATTTGCATGAGATCCCTTTCCATCCCCTCATTCCCAGTCTGTGTGTGTCTTTAGATCTGAAGTGAGTATCTTATAGGCAGTGTATATGGGTCTCATTTTTGTATCCATTTAGCCACTCTGTCTTTTGATTGGAGATTTAGTCTATTTACATTTAAAATAATTATTGATGTATATGTACTTATTGCTTGTTGATGTGCATGTACTTATTGATGTTTTGTTAACTGTTTTCTGGTTGTTTTTGTAGTTTTTTGTTGTTGTTCCTTTCTTCTTTTGCTCTCTTGTGATTTGATAAATATATTTAGTGTTACGTTTTCATTCATATCTCTTTTCTGTGTATGTATTTTTTATAGGATTTTTGTTTGTGGTTACTTTTAGGTTTAGATAGAGCAACCTGTGTATATAAGTGATTATTTTAAGTTGATGATCTCTTAAGGTTGACTGCATTCTAACAAACTTGCATATCTCCTCCCTCATGTTTAATATTTTTTGGTATCAAATTCACATTATTTTGTGTATCCCTTAACTACTGTTGTGGATATAGATGGCTTTACTTCTTTTATCTTTTAACTTTCCCATTAGCTTTGTAAGTGGTTGTTCTACTAACTTTAATGTAGTTTGCTTGCCTTTACCAATGAGATTTTTCCTTTTGTAATTTCCATATTTCTAGTTATGATCTTTCATTTCCACTTATAAAATTCCCTTTAACAAATCCTGTAAAGCCGATTTAGTGGGGCTGAATTCTTCTTTGGCTTTGGCGTCTCTGTAAATCTCTTTATCTCTCTTTTAAGTCTGAATGACAGCCTTGCCAGGTAGAATATTCTGGGTTGTAGGTTATTTCATTTTATCACTTAGAATATATTGTGCTCTTCCCTTCCGGCCTGCCAATTTTCCACAGAAGTCAGCTGATAGACTTACGGGAGTTCTCTTGTACATAACTGGTCACTTTTCTTTTGCTGCTTTTAAGAGTCTCTCTTTATATTTAATTTGATTTATTTGCAGATATTGAACCATTCTTGCTTTTTTTTTGCCATTTTAAATACAATGTGTCTTGTTGTGGTCCTTTTTGGGTTCCTCTTGTTTGGAACTCTCTGTGCTTCCTGGACTTGGATATCTGTTTCCTTTCCCAGGTTAGAAATGTTTTCAGCTATTACTTCTTCAAATAAGTTCTCTGCCCCTTTTTCTCTCTCTTCTCCTTCTGGACTCCCATAATGGGATTGTTAGTATGTTTGAGGTTGCCCCAGACATCTCTTAAACTTCCCTCATTTTTTAAAATTCTCTTTTCTTTTTTTTCTGTTCAACTTGGATGAACAACTCTCTCTCCTATTTCACTCCTAGATCTTTCCTCTGTATCATCTAATTTGTTGATTCCTTCTAGTGTTGTACTTTTTATTTCAGTTATTATATTCTTCAGCTCTGTTTGGTTCTTCTTTATATTTTCTAACTCTGTTGAAATTCTCACTGTATTTATCCATTCATCTCTCAAGCACCTTTATGATCATTACCTTGAACTCTTTATCACATAGATTGCTTATTTTCTCTTCCTTTAATTCTTTTTCTGAGGTTATGTTCTGTTCCTTCATTTGGGACATCTTCCTCTGTTTTCCTCATTTTGCCTAATTCTTTGTGTTTATTTCTATGCATTAGGTAGGTCTGTTACATTTCTCAGTTTAGAAGTGGCCTTATGGAGGTTATGTTTCATGGGCCCCAGCAGCACACTCCCCTCTGATCACCAGAGTTACATACTCTCCAGGTGATCCTTATGTGGTCTGAGCAGGCCCTTTCATTTTGGTGGGTCCAGCTACTGTAGGTGTGCTACTAATTGCTGGTCCCCATCCCCGTTGGCTGCAAAGTCCTGCCTCGTTTGGTGGCAGCTATTCCACTGGAGGTTGTGGCCAGGGCCTTGGGGAGCCAGCTTCAGAGCCCAGAGAGCCCAGGGGTTGTGCCATCCCATAGGTGGGTGGGGCCATATCCTATAGGACTAGGGGGAATCCCGGCTCTAATAACCCATTGATGGTGGGTGGGTAAGCCCTTGGCACTAGCAGGCTAGAGGAAGGATTCCAAAATGATGCTTGTCAGCATGAGTTTTCTCCTGATAGAATGAGCTCCCCCAAATGGCTGCCTCCTGTGTCTGTGTCTCCAGGGGTTTTCCCAGTTGCCTCCTTGCTCTCCAGTGGGCTCTCCAAGATCAGCAAGTGGGTCTAACCCATGATTTTTTCAAATTACTGCCTGTGTTTGGGAACTCAGAGTGTGTGAGATATACTCGTGCCCTTTAAGGGCAGCCTCTGTTTCCTACAGCCCTCTGAATTTCCTATTCACAAGCTCTGCTGGCCTTCAAAGCCAGATGTTCTGAGGTTTGCTTCCAGTGAAGGACTCCAGGCTGGAGAGAACTGATGTGAGGCTTGGTCCCCTCACTCCTTAGGGAGAATGTCTGTAATTATGATTATCCTCCCATTTGTGGGTCACCCACCAAAGGGTGTGGGTCTTGACTATAATATGTCTCACCGCCCCCCCGTCCCCCCAGCAGTCTCATTATGTTTCCTTCTTTAGTCTTTAGTTGTGGAGAATCTTTTCTGGTACTCTTCAGGCCGTTCTCGTAGATAGTTGCTTTTTAAATAGTTGTAATTTTGGTGTCCCTGTGGGAGGAGGTGAGCTCAGAGTTTTCCTAATCCACCATCTTGGTCACACATCTCCTTGTACGTATATTTTAAAGATGTGTTGAACTTCTAAGATAATAAGGCTGAAGGCAATATGTCTTGTTTTCATGATGTCTAGAGTAGCTTGCAAATCATAATGACACAGACCATCTTCCTAGTTTTTTAAGCTCTGGAACTTGCAGAGGTTCCCAGAGGCTAATAAATGATGGGGGAATCTCATAAATGTAATAAATACATAATAACTAACTAGATAAATAATAGATATATAGTTTTGCTATTGACTTTTATGAGAGATAACATGTGTGAAGGAAGGAGAGATACAGATTAAGAGATAAAGATTAAGTGCTTTATAAAAGGATCCATTTAAATATAATATATTGCTGTTATTTTAGAGGAAAATACTTCCCCATAAGTAAAGGGCCTGTCAGCATTTCTACTGGAAGCCTTTATTTTAAGGATGTGTAACTCAACCCTAAATTGTGCTGTCGGCTGAAATATGGTATATAAAGTTTCAGTGTCATTGCCATTTTTTTCTACATTTCAAATCACAAAACCCCACATTTTTTTTTCACATGTGGACATTAATCTAAAGCAGAAGTCAGTAATTGCCAATGCTATCAAATTTTATTCCATCTGAATAAGATGATATTTCCTAAGATATCAAGGCTGCCAACACTAAGGAACATACATAAATAGCTTTTTGTGATTCTGCTTGATGTCAGTGTTTTGGTCAAATATAACGTGTAGGTGGATGCTGTAATACTGGCTTCCAAGTCATTTGGAGGAAAATAATTATGCCTGGGGCACTGGAAAAATTTCAATTTTGAGCTAGAGATGTGAAAGTATTAACAATCACGCCTACTGAGATGAACTATCTACTCTTGACATTTAAAACTAGTCTATTCATTTCTATTCTTTATGGGCTAGATGTCTGTTTCAGGAATTTATGGCAAACATCTGATCCAAAAGTAGTTATGTTCTTGACAACAAAAAGTGATAAAGAAGCTGTAGAGAGCAATGAAAATTGATGGGGATAGAGAGTGATAAACAGCAAAAGAGACCCATTAAGGGCCAGATGATTGGTAGGGCCCAAGGAGAAGGGACTGAGACGTAAATTGGAGTGCAGGTTGATCATTTCACAGGTGCAGTCAGCCAGCTCTCCCCAACATTCCTGGTTTGTTCGGAATTGAAATCTGAAGGCAACTTGTTAGACTTTGGGTCTGACATCATTCTGCACTTGTGAGAGGAAAAGAGGACCATGACTCCAGTGTTCAGGGAACTCAGTGTCATAAAATCAGCAAGTTTCAAGGCAAATTCACAGAGCATTATTTTTTATCAGGATTGAGCAAAATAAAACTAAAAGTGTGAAATGTGGTTTCTAATGAGTTCTAACTTTTAAAAGGATAGTATAATCTTCTATTCAGGTATTAGGGACTCACATTTGATCAATTTTCTTTTTCTAAGAAGACTTAAAATAATTCTGGGGTTTCAGAAGTAAACTTTAAGAATTTACTTCTTTTTTCTCTCAGCAAACAAAAATAAATACAGAATCATATTTGCTTATCATTTGTGGAGAAATTTGATTACGATCTGTTTTCAGAAACAGGTAGAGGGAATGCTTACTATCTTCCTGGGTGTTCTGAGTATATTAATTCATTTATTCTATCCATGCAACATCTATGAAGAAGAAATTATTTCCCATTTATGTAGATGAGGATGCTTAAGCTCAAAAAGATGAAAGTTGCCTGCAGTGCTCACATAACTAGTGAATTACCAGAGATGAGTCTGGCTTCAAAATCTATTCTCTTTCAATGAAAGCTAATTATATACCATGTTATGTAAAATGTGTTAACCTGATATGTTATTTTAAGGATTAGCAATTTTCCCCCTAAATTAAAATCTATTGATTTTTACTTCAGGAGTTATTTATTAGTATCTACTAACAAATGTCTAGCACTTAAGTATTTACAAAGTGACTTTTAAAATATTATCTGATTTGAAACTCACGATGTTTTTGCTGGCTTATTGATGGACTGTTAACTGCTTCAGGGCACAAATATCGTCTTCTACTTTTTCTATGTAGCACTCATTTTTCCACCTTCCAGCACACTGCTGGGCTTGAAATAGGTTCTCAAAGAAAAGTTTCTGATAGATTTAAATATCATCTGAGAGCCCATATGAAGAAATAGATGTTTGTCTGGCTTCTTTTGTACCTACAGTGAAGCATCAGCTCACTCCATTTTTATTTGTCTGTAGGATGCTGAAGACGCCTGCAATTTGTGTTGAAACTTGTCTTTGATTCAACTTGCCCAATATTAGCAGCAGAATGCTAATATTGTCTGTTGGCTTCTCTTTGTCCCCTGGCTTCTGGATTGAGCTTTGGTACAAATGTAAGACTCCTTCGCTCAACCAAAGTGTGAAGAAGGAAGGAAAGACGAAAGTGGCCTTATGGCAGATGGAGAGTTCCATGTGGTTCCTGGCCCAGGAAGACCTGTACTGGCCCTCCACAGACCATCTGTCCAGTGGGGACTCATAGAAATAGGAATGGATGTCAGGGTGGAGCCAGAAGGAGATGGATGCCAGACATAATGATTGAGGTCTGGAATCGGGAGTCATGTAGTTGAGTTTTTTTCCAGCTGGCCCCTGGCTCTCCCAGTAGCCTCTTTTCTGAGCAGGTCTTTCCTGGCACCTTCTCTCTTAAGGTACCTCCCAGAGGTGGTGTCCTTCCTCCTCAGAACACAGTCGGAGGAGTGGGAGTTTAATTATTATTGATTCTATGTGTACATATTAATCATGAAGCTATACTAGGAATCCAGATGTTTAAGTGGTGAAAAGATTTTCTCAGGTTCAAGGTATGTTGAAAAATATGAATTACCTAACTTCTAATTTTATGTTACTAAACAAAAAATTGTAACAATATTCAGTAGCTGAATTCCCATCTTACAAGCTTGCATATACTTTCCTTCTCCTTACCCTCCAACATCCAATTGTAAAATATTTTAAAGGAAGATCCTGACAGTTTAAATAATTAATCCCAAAAATGGGATTGCTTGAATTGGCATAGTATCTCTTTTAATGTCCTATTCTAAAGTAATTTTTAGAAAGTTTTTACTATTTTGTATTTTATGTATTTTCATTCACAGATGCATCCAAGTATAGGGAAATAAAAAGTCTTCCTGTGTGGTCCCTGATTGTCCAGATATCTGGAATCTAACAGTCTAGGAGTGAGCGACCAGAACAAGTGCTGGTGACAGGGACACTTCAGGGCACCGTGCTAAGTCCTGAGACTGACTTTAGGCTGGGAATGGAAAAAGAACCGTGTCCTGGGGAAAATGGGCAAAATGTGGGATGAATGGCCATTTGCTTCCTTATTTTATTCTTTTCTGTTATCCTACTGATGAAAGCAACGGAAGAAAGTAAAAGGCATAGTATAAAATTTTCTTTTCTAATATGTTAAAGACAAGTACCTTCTGGACTGAAAATGAATGCAATATATACTAAGTTTCAGCTGGGAGCAATTTTTCCCTCCTAGGCAGCGATAATAAGTTTGTTCTGGAGGCTTATGGGTTTTATAATGGAAATGCTGAACCAAACTTAACAGAGGCCTCATGTGAGAGCATGGATATAATAACAGCTCCCAAACCCCCAAAACAAAGAGGACGGCGAGATCCTCAGTAAATAGGAGGGAAAGACTGAGAAGTACATAAAAAAATGCATGCCCAGAAAAGAACAAATACGTGTTTTCAGTATTACAGCCCAACATTTTGAATTATCTGGGGGGGATGATTCGGGTGGCTGTCTTTACAATGGAGTTAAATTGGTTTCTTATTTTAGCCACTTGCATTGGTTCAGCCTCACTCTGTTCCATTCTAAAAATGCACCCGCATAGCAGTCAGCTGTGGGGCACTTGACTCAGTGTGCGTGTCTGCTGTGAGATTAGGGTAAGTGGATCGGACCTCGAGAGCATGGATTTTGAAAGTTTGATAGGTGGCCTGAACAAGCTAAGTAAGGCAAATCGGAGCAGGTGCCAGCCTCTAGCACTCTTCACAACATTCTCCGTGTTTTAAATGAATCCATTGGACTTCAGTCTTTTGGGGTATGTTACACTTGGAACACTTAACCATACCTATCTTAAACACTTAAATTTTATTATTGTTGAATTTCTGGCCTATTAAATCATCAGATAAAATAATGGTGCCTTAGTAATGAATACAATTTAAAGCAGACCGTACGAATGAAACCAAGAGTATCAGAATATCTTCCTTCCTATTAAATTTGCACAACCGCACGTGTGTGTCAGCAATCACAAATTAAAGAAGCAATTAGTCTGAACAGGGAAAATGTGAAGCTGATACTTAATACACCAACAGACTGTGAGCTTGAGAGCCTCCATTTCTGGTACAGTTGCAAGCAGAATTGCAAAAATTTGTTCTACTGAAGTCCATCATTCTGATCGAATTTAAAAAAGCAATACTGGTAAATTGCATCCCTATGTCATAAATCCACCTTTTTAGAGATTTATGGATGCTAGAGTTAACTGACACGATGATTTATATCATCTGTGATTAAAACTGAGTGGCTTTATTTGTCTTAATGCTGTTGCCAAAGAATTAGACTCCTAAAACAGTAAAATGTCAAGGAGAGGCATTTAATGCTTTTCAGCTGAGATGACTCCTGCAGTGCTTGGGGACCTGTCCATGAGCAAGTGGCACTAAGGGAAAAGGGAAAAGTAGATTGTCAGTTGTATTTACTGAAACAAAATGTATGGAATTGTTTAATGCAGGCAAATAGAGGAGGAAAATCAAGGCAATTTTCATACCACGTCCTATTTTTCTTTACTCTGCTTCAGTATTTGATTTCCCTTCTGATCCACTGACTCCTTACTTCACCCCCACCGACCACACACACACACACACATTTAACGAAAGTTTTTGAACTAGAGGTGAATAGAAATTAGGTTCTCCAGATACATTCTTAATCCTCATGTTCATTTGCAATCGATGATTCCAAAACATTTTAAATTTCTGAGGGCGATTCTGAACAGCTAAAGTGAGCATCAGAATGAGTAATTTACTTGTGGAATTACTGCTGAAATCCAAGAATTTACGTTTTTCTGTTATAATGGAGGAATGCACCAGTACTTCTGAAGTATCCTTTCTGTTCGCTGGTCATCAGACCTAGTGCAGAAACCATCGACTTAATTTTATAAAATCGCCATTCCCCCATTCACCTGGAGTGGCTTTCCAAATATTTTTGGTGGAATCTTTTCTTCAAATAGCATGACATCTTGAAACTAGATGTTTTTCAAAATTAGATATGAAGAGTAGTAAGTTGTCTGAAAATAGCCAAGAAAATTATCAAAGAGAAAAACAGTGAGGAGAGGCATGCTTTATCAGCAAGTAAAATATTCTCTAAAGACATAGCAATAAAAACAATGTGATGTTGGCATTGAAATAGAAAAAAAAATGAGTGGATTAGAATATAGAACCCAGACATATAAGATGTGATAAGGTAATTTTTCATTTGGTAAATAATAGTTTTACTTAATCAACAACTCTAGCACAATTGGCAATCTTTCAGAAAGAAAATAAATCTGGATTTTACTTCATATAAAAATAAGCAATGGATGAATTATGTATTGAAATTTAAATATTTGCAAATTATGTAAATCCATGTATAACCCAGATGTTTGGAAGGCTGATGTAATAAAGACAAGAATCTTTACTGGACAAAGCAAAAATAAAAACAAAAAATAGACACATTTAGCTACATAAATGTTTAGAAGAATATCTGTATGACAAAATATACCATAAACAAGTCTATAAGAAATGATTGAAGGAAATATTCACAATACATATGAGAGATCAACAACTTTAGAATAAAATGAGCCCTTACAAATTGATAAAACAATAACAGCAAGAAAACATAGAAAAATGAACACAGTGAATCATGAGTGGATAGTTCACAAAAGAGTAAATCCAGAGAGCCAATGAACATTGACAGAGGTTCAGCCTCACTGCTGGTCAGGGAAGGCCTATTTTAAAAAAATGACATACTCCTTATGCTTATAAGGTTGATTGAAATTGTAAGAGACAACATTCTTTGCAGAGTCATAGAATAAAGGGTAGATTCATACTTTGCAAAGAGAAATGTTATTTATTATATAGTCTTCTTATAAAAAAAATCTGGCAACCACTATTAAAATTGAAAATACATGCACCCTTCAACTGAGCATTGCTTCAGGTGGGAATTTATTCTACAGAAAAATAAACTACTAGGATATATGAAAACTGAAAACAAAGTAGATGTCCATCAAAAGAAGACTGGTTGAATAAATTACTGTAAATTCACAACAGAGAATAATGCTGCTAAGGAAAATATAAAAATTTTCTCTGGGACAGTTGACTTGGGAGAGATTTCCAAGATGTAGTATTAAATGCTAAAAGCAGAAGACAGATAAGCATATGAATGAGAAGAATAAGATTAGGACCACCGTTACTAACAAGAGCCTCATTATTATGTTATGATTATGAGTTATGGAAAGACACAAACCAGGTTATCAATGCTGGCTATTCAGGAGAGTGGGAGAGACAGGAGAAAGGCAGAGGTGTAAAAGAAAAGGGAAGAAATCAATGATAAGAAGAATGTGTTTGCTGTGATCTCGATTATGGAAATGTTCAATAACATTTTGCGGGTAGTAATTTCAGAGCAGTGAAACTTTGGGGAATTTATATGTCTTAGTTACAGCCAAAGACCTAAAGCTGAGAAAAGGATAAGCCATGTACCAATAAAAAGGAAAGAAAAATGCAAGACCATTCTTATAGTTCTTGCTGATTTTAGTTCATCGTCCATATCCAAGCTACATAAAAGATCATTTGAATGTTGGAGAAAGAGAATTTTTTTAATCAGATCAAAAAGGCATTTCTTCTCCTTTCCAGTTGGAGGATAGGTTTTCCCCCAACTCCTCAAGTAAGTGTTTGTGCATCAGAAAACCATCAGAAAGCTGAGCATGTGTTCCAGACTATAAGGGACGGAGGGACTCGTGAAATATATGAAAGTGAGAATCTTTTTTTTTTAAATTGAAGTACAGTCAGTTACAGTGTGTCAGTTTCTGGTGTACAGCACAATGTCCCAGTCATGCATAGACATACATGTATTTGTTTTCATATTCTTTTTCATTAAAGGTTATTACAAGATATTGAATATAGTTTCCTGTGCTATACAGAAGAAATCTGGTTTTTATATCTATTTTTATATATAGTGGCTAACATTTGCAAATCTCAAGCCCCCAAATTTATCCCTTCCCACCCTCTTCCCCCAGTAACCATAGGATTGTTTACTATGTCTGCAAGTCTGTTTCTGTTTTGTAGATAAGTTCATTCGTGTCCTCTTTTTTCTTTTTCTTCTTTTTTAGATTCCACATATAAGTTATATCTTGTTGAAGTTATCTCTGGCAGGAAAGGCTGTGATGTGCTGGCAAAGGCTTTTACTACCAGACGTTGGTAGGGAAAGGATGCGTGCATGTTTCAGGTGGGCAAAGAAGTAGATTCCACTCAGAGGACCAGATTGGGGTCTCCTTGAGTAGTGCCATGAGTAAGAGGCCCACTAGGATGGTTCGTTGACCCTCAGCGGAGGGAGTCTGAATGGTACGGGCTGGTGAAGGCTGGTACCAAAGGGAGATTTGTAAGTGGCTGTCCAGGAGAGGCATTCCCCTTGTCATGGAAGATTTTCAGCATCAGGGGTCTCTGAAGAACCATCCGAAGTGCTCCTTGAGAGAAAGAGTCAGCTTTGAATTTCGGCCACACCCAGAGGTCTCCCATGCAAATTACAAGAACATTAGTCAAGTAAGACTTCTCCTGTCCCTTATCTCCCTCTTCTCGCTGGACTCCTCACCTTCACCTCCTGCAAATAGTACAGAAACAACACAGGGAAAGGGGACACGTGGATAAAACCTGCTTCCCTTCCCCCTGCAGCTCCCCAGCCTGAGCCAGGGAGAGCAGGAGTTTTACATTGAATGAGAAGCTGAAATCTCATTCACAGACAGCACTGCAGACTTTTTAATTCCCTGACTGTTGAGATAACTTGTTAGTTAATGAAAATGACTAGGAGAGTTACAGGATCTGCCTGAAACCTCATTCAGAGGGAGAGCAAAGCAAGTCAGGAGAGGAGATTTGAAGATGTAGCTAGAAAGAGTAGCAATACTCTCTGTCTGCACTCCCGAGTCTCTCCCCCTCAATGAATTAACTACAGGTAGCTTTTATGCATAGCTAAAGAGTTTTAAAATTATCATGTGTTTATATACAGTCAGACACAAAATCTAAAGCTGTTTCCATCGATAAACAAAATAGAGAATTACGTTCGGGATTTCAAAATACAAAACAAAACATAAAATACTGGAGTTTCTCTAACTGAAGGCCTCATTCACAGGTTTTCTTTCAGCATCCATCCTCGCTCGCTCCCACTCCGTTACCTACCATCACTGCCACCTGAACACGTAGGCATCTCCACAGAACCCGAGGGATCTGTGTTCAAGAGTTCAAACATCCCTGATTCGGAGCGTGTAGAGTAAATGGTTTCTAGGAGGTTGTAGCAAAAAGACGTGTTTCTTGAGTGCCTACAATGTGTCTCTCACTTTAAGCACATTCTTTTTAGTCTTCTTACTAACCCGTTGATGAATTCCAGTATCGACTTTGAGAAGCTGAAATGTGAAAATAGTAAGTAACTGACTCAAAGTCACACAGTAATAGAATTGGGGACTAAACCCAGGTTTGTCTGGTTTTGAGGTTTCTGCTCTTTATGTTGTGATACCATGTGGCTTTTAGGTCTAAAGTGGGGTTACTGAGGTCCATGAGAAAGTGGACTGCCTTTTGGCTATGAGGCAGAACATAAAGATTCTTGAAAGAGGACTGAGTTGCGTATGAACATCTTTCTCTGCACTATCATGTATTTCTTCCACTTAAGGACTTACCCAACCAAAAGATTCACCTTAGTGATCTGAGGAGACACTGAAATGCTCTGCTGAAGTCTGAGAATTTGGTTCATTGACTTATTGTATATCTAGGAATTATTCCTTATATCAGGATACAAATTTATTCTCTTTCCTAAAGCTATTAGAGGAATGGGTAAAAGAGAAGACAATCCTGTTCTGAACAGCGCAAATGAACTCTCAGACTGGAAGGCTGGTATGGATCCTTTGTTCACTCACTCACCCTGTCAGTCAACAAAACCTTACAGAATATATATTACATTATAGGCTGTACTTCAGGAACAGAAAATAAAATGAAAAACGGAATCAACAAAGTCTGTGCCCTCTCAGATCTTATGATGCGGCAGAAGTGAGAGCCATAAACATGTAAGTGAATATTCTCATAATTTCAGATAGTACATTTTTAAAAGAAACGTAAAGCAGGGGAAATACAGAGAATTATTAGGTCGTGTCATCTCAGATGACACTCAAAACCCAGATAAAGCAAGGCAGTAAATCCGGTTTTGCCTTTCAGAGCCTCAGTTTTCCCATTTCCAGAAAGAGAGGGGACAGAGCTAGTGATTTCTAAGGACCACTTTACACCAGTGTTACTCAATTCCTGGCCAATTTGGTTAGTTTCTCTTTATCTGTAGCACTCCATGTGGGTACTAACACGTTAAAACGGTTAACTAATTTAATGTTTTCCACACTGGACTTTAGAACATGTTACATGTGTCTGAGGGATAGCAGATTTATATATATATATATTTGGGGTCAATATTAAAATGCCCAAGCATTCCCTAAACATCTAAGCAATATTCATAGTAGAAGAGACAAGTCAGTCTAGCACTGTTAATTCTGAATTAAGTTGAGAGTAGATTGAATTATACTGTTTTATTTGCTTGTTTCTTTGTTTCTATAAGGTTCAAATTTGAAAAATGGCAGTGACTCCCAGTTCAGAGCACCAGATTCCAATAGGAATTGATTATTTACCACGTGCCAAGTACTTAATAACAAATCTATGTAGTAGGTGTTGTCATCCCTCTTCAACAGAGGAGCAGTCATGGCATGGACTAATTAAATAACTTGCCAGAGTTCATATCAATTATAATGAAAGCAGGCAACATATGAACACAGAATGGAGTATATTTCTTAAAGTGTATATTAAACTTTCTTGCCAAGTAGCTGTTTGCACCCAGAATAGTGCCCATCATATAGTAAGTGCTTAATAATGTTGACTATTATCTGCTAAAGGACATATAAATGGTGATCATTGGCAAATTGCTTAATTCTTCTAGGCTTTATTTTCATTCATCAGTCAGGTTCCTGGCAGAAAACAGATGGCATGCACAGAGTAATTAAAGGGAAATTAACAAAGGTACTCATTAGAACATTGTGGGAAAGGTTCAGGAAAACCAAAAGGGGGTGATGCTTCACCTCTGGGCTAACAAAGGCTGGATTATCACCACCAAGTCTGAAGGGCCAGGGGAAGGAGAAGCTACTAGGACCCCAGGAGAGCTACAGGTGTACCTACAGCTGCCTGGCAGACACTGACTTTACACCGAGCAATGCAGCCACTGCCAACACCCTGAGCTGAAGTGGTAGAGCCAGGAAGACAACTTGGATCTTTCTCTCTCCTACTCTTCAATCGCTTGCTGCTCTCTCCATTGGCCAGACCCCAGGAGAATCCAGAGAGTGAAGGGACCTAGGTGAAACAGTCTTTAGAGGTCAGCTTTCTGAGGACCCAGAGCAGAGCAGAAAATGGTAGAAAGAGCTAGTGGGGCAGAGAACTAGCTAGCGCATTCACCTTCTATAAAATGAATTTATTAACCAGTACTTTCGTGTTCCTACAAAACTCAGTGTTAAGTGCTGTGGCGTATTTCAAATGTAAACAATAATGTCTGTGCCCTCAAGGAGCTTAATTTTTAGAAATGGAGTTTGATATGCCACCAATGTGTAGCTTAAACGTAAAATTCTAAATATTAAGACATTAAAGTGCGGGCTCTGGTGTTACAGTGTACATTTGGATAAGCAGCTTAAACATGTAGGAATCAACTCTTTCATCTTGAAAGATGAGAACAGAAACGGTATCTTTCTCATTGGCCTATGTTGAGGATTAAATGAGCTGATTCATGTAAGCATTTAGAACAATGACTGACATATTGTAAGACTTAATCACGTTGGCTATTAATATTACTATTATCTGCCAAGTGTGATACAGGAGGTGTGGGCAAAGCCTTAGAGCTTATCCCAGAGGAGAGAGCATGACCCTGGAGGGGCTGGACTAGATATCATGAAGGTCTTTTCTAGGTCCTGAGGTTTCACAGCAGTTCCTCAAGGTCACACTACAGGTGTAGGCAGTGTTAGAAATACTGCCAGTTTCCGATGTGGATTCAACCACCTGACCAGCCTCCTTCCTTCCTCTGAGTCTATAGACTGCGTAAAGCAACCCTCCTCAGGCTGGCCATAAATGAAATATGGCACCAGCTACTTAGATGTACTAAAAGGCTTATATTAAGGATGATGGTATTGATGATCTAAAATACTTACTGGCACTCGAACCCAAGGCAGTGAGGCATTTTACAAATCAGCCAACATCCCTTGTCATCCTAGGTCTAAATTGTGAGCTCCTGGCCTGTATATCACAGATGTCTTTCTGTCATGTGTGCTTTTCTCCTTGGAAGGCAGTTTATTATTTTTATCAATGTTAATGCAATTGCCATTATTTTTTTTAGATGAAGTATATGTGTCTATCCAAATCTGGCTTGAATGAATTTCTTTTGGATCAATGAGAAGTATGCTGCTAGCTTTTCCTTTCCCTTTCTCTGTAAAATGTTCAAATGTTTATTGCCAAGGTTTTTTTTTTTTAATTGACATATAGTTGATTTACAATGTTGATGTACAGCAAAGTAATTCAGTTATACATATACATATATATATTCTTTTTCAGATTCTTTTCCAATGTACGTTATTTTAAGATATTGAATATAGTTCCCTGCGCTATATAGTAGGACCTTTTTGTTTATCTATTTTATATAGGCTTTTTCTTTAACCAAGTATCACTAAGTAGTTTAAGTTTTAATTTTATTCTATACTTTGATGACGAGTAATATCGAATCAGTAAAACAACAGGAATTGTCCTTTTGCAAGACAGAAATAAGCTTCGAACTAAAATGGCAGAGTAAGAAACCGCCACCCCGACAGCCTTACAGAAGCTGGAATGTTCTGAAGGCTTGGTTTTCTCCTATGGTAAGAAAGCATGGATAGTGTCTTTCTCTCATGCTGTGGTTTGCTTTATTAAGTGACAGTGATTTTTGGGTTTTTTTTTAATATTAAAGGCTGGAAGGAAGCTCAGAAAATCTAAAGGAAAATCCTGCCTTTTATAAATAAGAATATGTGGAAATCCAAGCTGGTAACTTAATCTGGCTGGCTTTTAATTTTTTTTTCTCTGTTGCTAAGGTTGCTGAATGGTAGGTATAAAAATGAGTTTAAAGCAAGTTCTTAGGACCATCTTTGCCCAACAGCAGTCACAGCATTTATAAGCAGCAACCCTGTCCATATGGAAGAGAGAAAAGCTAGAAGTGAACATTACATCATCCCTTCCACATTAGACAAGTTAATTAGCTGGTTCATAATCACAGACTCTGCTCCAAATGAAAAGAACAGCTTTTCTTCTTTTGAACAGGAAAGGCACAGGAGGTGCAATACCTGGGCAATTCATTAACAGTAAGAATGTTTTCAAAGAAGAAATTCTGAATTTAGTTTATCCTGAAATTCAACTCATAGTAACTAAGGTGGTGGCTGGCTTTTGCAGTTTCCCAAAACAAATTTAAAATGTAAGAATTCCTTTTGTGTCTATCAGAAGCAACCTAAGGCATTTAGAGGCTTTACAAGGATTCTTTCTTTTAAAAAAAAAAATATTAAAACTCTAGTGTACTGAGTAAGCTATGGAACCTTGTAATTGAAGAAACAGTTTAAAATGTCAGATCCAAAGTAGTTCCTAAAATAACTTGAAAAATGGAAAGTTCTGTCTAAGTTTCTGACTGTAATGTGTCAGCCCCCCCCCCCCCCACGCTAGAACAATTTAAGGACTTTATGTAAGTATCTAAGTATCGGAATTTTTATTAGTATCTAAGACTTCGGAATTTTCCATCACCAGAAAAAGGAGGGGTGTGAAGGTCATGGAGGCATATGCTCTGGTAGCTCGAAAGGTGAATCTGGCTGATTAGAGAGTTAGGAAGCTGGAAGGTTGAAACATGCAAAAGGGAGAAGCCAATGCTTTACTGTCTGGAGATAAGCCTGATCAGCCATTTTTCTAAGTGAGAGTGTCTGAGTTTTCCTTTCCTCCTTCCTATTCCCAAATAAAAGAGGCAGAAAAATTGGAAAGGGTGGCAGTTTGGTTCCAGAGAAGAGAGTGAATTAGCACAGTCTGCTATTTTCTTCCAGAAGCAAAGAGAATCTACAGAAACAGGGAGAAGCCTGGATCTGGAAGTGACATGAAAACTCTGGAAACCCATGAGGGGTGTGATGCAGGCATCTGAAGCAGGTGAAGGGAGCCTGACTGAGCTGCAGCTGTGGGAGGAAAGTTTGAAAGACAGGATTTCAGTCCTCCACCTTGCTCTTCTATGCGCTGATTGTTTTTGCCGCAACATGTGGACAGAAATTGTTACCAAGTCCAAATTTGTTCTGCTCGCTGCACAACAGGCCAGTAAATCGGGAGGCGAGGTGTTGGGGCGAGGAATGGTGACTTTATTCGGAAAGCCGGCAAACCGAGAAGATGGCAGACTAATGTCCTGGAGAACCCTCTTCCCCAAGTCAGAATTCAGGCTCCTTTTATACTAAAAAGGGGAGGGGGTGTGGTTGGTTGTTGCAGACTTCTTGGTGTGGGAATTCTTTGTTCTTGGAATCCTTTGTTCTTGCAGCTGTCCACCTGGGTCAGGTAATGGTGCCCCTGTAAACCTCCAACAAAACAAACATTATTTTCTATTCTGCAACCTGTCATCTTTATATAAGTGCAAAAGTGTTAATATCCTTAAAGGTCAGAGCCTTGAGAACAGGCTTTCCTGTATATTTCAGGCTATAGGCAACATTGTTTTACAAAAGGTGCAGAGCCAGCAAGACTGAGCCTAGAAAACAGGGCACAGGATTAAAGCCAAAGGAACAGATCTGATATGGAGTCAGATTTGTTCTTTCCTATTACAAAATTTTCAGCAGCAGCTTGAACCCAGCAGTGCCAGGAGCGTAATATTAGGGTTTGCAGAATCTCTGCTGGGATGAGATGCTAATGGGGCAAGTATCAGCTGCCTGCGATTTTACTTCCCTGCCTTAGTTCTCTTTCAGTGTTAGGGTGAGTGGATTTGGTTTTAAGGAGACTGTACCACCTAAAAAATGATTCAGAAGATTGTTGGTGGTACAGCAGCAAACAGAAGTGACTGAGAGAGAATGTTTGGTACATTGAGGCCCACTTAGTCTCACCCTTTCCCTTTTGTTTACTTTCATCAGGGGGAATATAACTTAAGCCCTTCCCTAATTCTTATTATGAGACAGCACCATGAGCTCACAGAGAACAACAACAACAACAACAACAACAACAACAACAACTAAATATTGGGAAGAACAACCTGTAAAAGAAAAGTGACAAACCAATATCATCTGAAGCAGAATTCTTGAAGCAGATGGACTAAGAATTCAAAATAAGTTTAATTGAAATACTCAAGAGATAAGAAAAGTGTTAATAAAATGTGGGAGAAGTTATTAAAACAGAACCAAATGGAAATAGTAAATATGAAAAATATAATAGTTGAAATAAAGAACAGAATAAATAAGATATATAAGCCAAAGAATGCAGCTCAAGATCAGACTGAACACTCTCAGAAGGTAACAGAAAAAGATATAAAGAAAATATAACAATGCACTATATGAGATTTGGAGAATAGAAATAAAAGTGCTAATACACGGTTAATAATATTCTCAGAAGACAGATGCTGGTGGTCATAGTGGAAGACAAAGGTGAAGATACATTTGAAGAGCTAAAGAATATTAATATCCCAGAGTTTAAAAAAAATGACAGACCTCTTATTTGAAATAGTGCATAAGATAAACTTTCTGTATCTCAGTTTACCCAGCAATAAAATGAGGCTAGTAAAATGTCTATCTTAACTATCTTATAAAATTAATATGAGGAGTAAATGAATTAACATATGTGTAAAACCCTTAGAATAGTGCCTTGTACATAATCACTATTTTAGTATTACTATTACCACTATTACCTAGATGTATATAATTAAATTCTAGAACATCAACAACAAATGGAAAATGCTTCCAACGAGAATGAGCGTATCAGCTAACACCATAATTACGTGGTGGAACCAAGGGCTCTATATCCAATCAGACCTCAAAATATTTACCAGATGAAACCCGCTCTGAAGAACTCTCGGAGAATGTACTGAAATAAGAAGATACAAAAAAGCACAAGGGTGTTACCAGAGATACATGAAGTAATGGTGGCCAAAAAACTAGAGGATATTAAGAGTATTTTTAAAAGCTCAGATTGAGGAAAATAAATTCTAAGTAACATCAACATTGTGTTGGAGGTGGGAGGCAGGAAGCAAGACCAAAATGATATGAAACCTGCAAGATACCAATATTGTTACATTGAAGAAACTAATAAAGGAAACATAAGGGGAAAGCCCAGAAGTATAGATCTTAAGTTAGGAACAACCACCTTAAGAATAAAAATTTTCATGCATTTCTGCAGGAATGATGCAGCTATTCTGGGAAGAATCTTGGTAGTTATTAGTCAAATTATCCATGCATATAAACTGTGGCCCAGCAATTTCACTTCTGGTCCTGCACCACAGAGAAATTACTACAGGGTTCCGTATGGCTACAAGTGTGAGGTTGCAGATGGGGTCTTCTAGACCCAACACTGGATGATGGATGAGTTAAGCAGAGTGGCAGCAAAAGCCACTCCAACAGCAGCGCTGGCACCTCTGAAACGAGCACACAGTCGGGCAGCGACTTTACTGAGCTGCCCTGTGGCCTTTGCTCTTTGTGGGTGCCCTACGAGGTAAAGGTTAAGATGGAAAGAGGAAATCACCACGGACCATGAGTGGGATACTGACAGGAGGTGAAGTCAGCCTGTACTTGAACTGGAGCCACGTGGTTGCCGTGGGTGATATGTTTTTGTGGACTTTGGGCATCACTTGCTTCTAAGTCCTACATTGCTAATTGTGGACCCACAAAAGAACAAGAGGGAAACTGAGGGGAGAAAGACTGGTTTCATCACTAGGTGAATTAAGGCAACCTGTTCAAACTGGAATCATTAGAAGGACTCTTGAAAATGTATTGGCGTTTTCACAGGAATCTGGGGTAAAACAACACCCTTGGTTCAAACTCTTCTGTCATTCTCTGCATGTTTTCAAACTGCAACACATGGTCAAATAGCAATTCCAAAATCTTGCCATATTGTGGAATCAGTAATTTTTTTATTGGTATAAAAGCTTAGCTGTCACCTGGCATTAGACTCTTGGTGTTGTGTTGAAGTGCCTGGCTCTGGGAACAGAGTCTGTATGTTTAAAGCCTAGTTCTACCATGTGCCATTTTAATAAAATAATATATGTAAAGGACCTGGTACTTGGTAATTATCAAAACAAATGTTTTCCTTATTTCCTTCTACTTAATCATGAATCTGATTGAAGTGGTAAATCTTCATTTATGTGATTCGTAAATAACACTTTGTGACTATGTCCAAATTGGGCAGAGTTAAAATGTGGGATTCATTGATTCTCACTGCTCAGTCTGGGTTCAATTTAGACTTAGATCAGTCTCTTAAGAAGAATCAGGTTGGTTAAACAGAATTTAGGGTTTCATGTTTGATCAGTTTACACAGAGCAGAGTTTTGGTCTATTATTCCATAGTGGGCTCTGAAATTGTTGGTTAAGGAAAAGCTATGCAATTTACAAATAGCCACTTACAATGTGATGTAAATTTGCACCATTATCCTTATATATTCACTTATAACACTAGAGTATATAATTATAAAAATCATTATTGTCATTTATAACTTTTAAATATGTACTTTTAGGCCAAATAAAGTGCTTATTCTACTTTATAATGTTTAATCACTTCAGTTTCATGTTTAGCTATACCCTTTTAGACATTAGGACTTGGAATTTCACAGTTTGTGATATGTACTGTGATGTTTATTGCATGTTTGCTCTTCTGGCTTGAAAGGATATAATTGATACTGCCAATTTAGCATGATAAACAACTCAGAAATTCAGAATGAGGAAAATGCTAGAAATAATCATATTTGTCAAAGCATGTGTAAATACTAATTAATAAAATTTATAATGATTTAGGTACTTACTCATTTTTAGATCATCCCAGTGGTAGTGGAAGATCAACCTGCTTTAAGAACTGATTTGTCATAGACACAAAGAAATACAGGTGGGGAGTCTGTCCTCTTTTTTTTAACTTCATTTTGTGTATGTGTGTATGTGACAAAAAGGAAACTATATTTAGGAAGGAGAGAAGACAGTGAGTAAGTTACTTTCAGTTTAGTTGATTATTTAAAAATTTGAAAAAAATATAAATAGGACTCATAATATTCTCAAAGATAGGAAAGAAGGTGGGGAAAACCAACCAGAGCTTTGGCTCCATGATAATTATGAGGGGAGTTTAAAATCCCATTTCCTCTGAGAAGTTCTCCCTGATGCTCAGCTGGAAGTAATTTCTTCCTCTTTTCACTTCCCAGTGCATCTCCTAGAGCGCTTAGGACCTTGTGTGGTGGTGACTTATGGACACGCTCCAGGCTCTTATGACATCACAAGGTGATAAACTAATTGAGGAGAAGATTTTTATCTGATTCTGCTTCAGTATCGAAGGCAGCGGTTTCTAACAGAAGAGTATGGCCTTTAGAGTCAGTAAGAACCCACTTTCAAGCTAAGCTCCTCTATTTCCTGTCTGACTGGGCATTAATTTTTCTGTGCTTTGATTTCCTCGTATATGAAATGGTAATAGTAATACTTAGTTTATAGAATTTGGGAAAGATTTTATGAAATAGCTCCTGCACTGCACCTATTCCCTTGCATATATTCAGTAACTGTTAGCACTCTTCTTTCATGTCTCTGGTAAGGATTCCTAGCCTCCACGTAGAAGGTGTTCCTAAGAATAAGGAATGAGTCATTTTGCACCTGCAGCTCTCACCATTGGAGAGACAATGTAACCATTACGTTTGACAGGTATGGATTGTGGGATAAAGTACTTTTATCCCTCTCCCCACCCCCCTACACACACTGTTCTTTTAATTTGTTCAGTAGGGGCCTGCTATTTCCCCTTCTCTTGGGTGGAATTTCTCGGAAGCCCCATGATTTTTCTGATCGCTTTCAGACAGTCCCATCAAAGCTCTCTGGTCAACAATTTATAGGCCTCTTTTCATGTGATAATTAAAGCTTCAAACTTCATTTGAGTTCCAGGTACTTCCCTCTTCCCAGCTCAGTTCTATTACCCTTTAGCCATTGCCTAATGGGTCGGGGGGAGGAGCTGATTGGCCTCTTCCACCGACTTATGCCTCTAACTCAAAAGAGGCAGGAAAGTTATAATTTGACTAATACTGTCACAAACTGGTGCCAGACTTTCAGATTATTGCTGTAATTTTGTTATATGCATCTATTTTTTTAAGATGGAATTTTATCCCTTAGAACAGTTTTAATGGATTCTTCAAGGACCATTCCAATCCAGGCCCTCCTGATTGCTAGAAATGTTCTATCTGCAATCTTTTTGATGTGAATGAGATGCTTTCTGTGGCTGAATATGAGGTTCCCACTGGCCTTAGATTATTAACAGGCCTTTCACACTTTCATTCAGATAATATTTCTTGAGCCCCTGCCATATGTCAGATACTCTTCTAAGTGAATCAATTAGTGAACAAAGATTTCTACCTTGGGAAAACGTATTGTAAAGGAGGAGACAGAACAATAAACGACAGACATAATAAGTAAATAACAGCATGTTAGAATGTGGCATGCACTGTGGAAATGAGAGCTGGTTAAAGGGGATCAGTACTGCTTGGGTGGGGCTAAGTTACAGTTTTAAATAAGGTGATCGCTTCAGGTCTTATTGATAAAGTCAGCTGTAACTCTTCCCATTCCGTAGATTCACCCCTTTGCAATGTGACTTCGCTGCTCCAGGAGGAGACTGTCTCTCTCCATCTCTGGAATATAGGCCTGGTCATGTGATTTGCTTTGGCTAATAGGCATTAAAAATTGTGAACAAAGCAAAAACTTGAAAATGCTTGTGCACTGGGGTTTGCCCTCTCTTGCTGCTAGAGAACCATCTCCTACCAAGTAAAGAAGCCTAGTTTTTTCTGCTGGAGGATGAGAGCCCAAAGGGAGATAGAGGCTCTCAGCTTTCCAAACCGTTTTAGCTAAGGTCCCAGCTGAAGCTGAAGACCATCCAACTGAGGTCATTCCAGATCCAGCTCCAGCTGAGCTGGCACAGACCAGAAGATTAGCCAACCTGCACAATCATGATCAATAACAAACTGCAGTCGCTTTAAACTGCTGAAATGTGTGGTTGGCAACAGCTTACCGATACAATGATACAATTATAACAAAAATCAAGGGCATCCTTTAAGCTGGAGATGGGTGAGCTTTCTCTGACTACCTAGATTTGTGAATGGGCTTGGTTAATTGAATATTTTCCAGGTTCGGTTAGAAAGAAGTAAGGTGTGAATTAATGTTTGGTTGGTAGGAATACCTACTGCTATGGGTCCCAAACAGGGTCACAGGGGAAGAGAATTAAGCTCAGTCTGGGTGGTGGAGAGGGATCAAGAAATGAATCTGTGTGGGGGTAGCACTTTAAATGTAGCTTGGAATTCTAAGTAACAGTTGGCCAAGATGTTTGGGAGGAAGAGAATGGTGAATCCTTATGAGGGAAGTGGACAGCTTGGGCAAGGCACAGTGCTCTGTAGAGCATGGAACTTGGGGGAAATGCAAGTAAATTGGTTTGTCTGAAGTAGAATTGTGCCTAGATATTTACAACAGTATCTGAAGGGATTTATCCGCTATGTCTCTGGTACAAAGAAATGCCCAGGAACAGGAATATAGAACTTCAGCTGCCTTAGAGCTTGTAAGAGATTTCTTGGGGGAATTAGATGCCCAGGGAAGGTCTAGGCAAAGGTACTTGTGTGTATCAGCTTATAAGGAATAACTGATACGATATTACCACGTAGAGCTAGAACAGTTTCCTTTGAACCATTTCTTTAAGAATAAATACAATTGTGAAAAATTTAGGATCTCTGGGCCCAGGCTGAAAGACTTTGAATCCCAGTCCTGCCACTGGTTAGCTCCTGGACTTTGGACGGTGTATGCAATGTCTCTGTTCCTCAGTTTTCTTTTCTGTGAAATTGGCATGACAGGCTTCCTTCCCGTTCCCCACTGCCATCCCCTGTCCTTATTTCCAGAGTCTAAGTGTTATAGTTCATGACCTGCTAGGGCCTAGCTCTTGACGTGGCTGTATATACCCCTTTTTGCCTATCTTATATGTAGGAAATCAGGATTCATGGGATTGCATGCCTAGTCTTGCTCTGTGTGACCGTACAGAAAGGCCTTTCCTGCCTTGTAACCTCATGATTGCATTAAAAAAACATTAAATAGCTAGCTAATGCTGAGAAAGTCATTTCCCTCATCTGTTCCTGCCTTCTAGGTTCAGGAAATTCAAATATGCATTTAACCTATTTTTAACTGGTTGAATTGCTTTCTCTAAAAAGATATGCTCAAATCCTAATCCCTGGTGCCTGCAGTTGTGCCCTAATTTGGAGACAGGTCTTTGCAGATGTAATCAAGTTAAGATGAGGCTGCTCTGGATTAAGGTAGGCCCCCAGTGCAATGACTAGTGTTAAACAAGAGGGCCTTTTGGGGACGTACAGACACTCTCAGAAGAAAGAAGTCTGTGTGATAACAGAGGCAGAGATTGGAGTGATGCAACTATAAACCAAGGAACACCGAGGTTGCTGGCAACCACCAGAAGCAAGAAAGAGGTAAAGAATAGTTCTTCCCCAGAGCCTGCTCAGGGAGCATGGCACTGTCCGACTTTGATTTTGGACTAAGCCTTCAGAACTGTGAGAGAAGAAATTTCTCATGTTTCAAGCCTGAGGTAGTTTGTTATATCTCCTCTTGGAAATGAATATACCTATGTTGAAATACGCAAAGACCTTAGAATATAGGCTATAAAAGCATGCATTGAATCTACTGGGTGTAAAAGCCATATTTCTGCATCACTCTGCTGTGGCTATTACAAAAGCTGCTATCAATATTCTCATCAGAAAGAAATGATCTTTGCAAGAAATCAGAGTTTAAATAAAGAAATGAAGACTGTTGGCAAGGAAGAACTTTTTCTTCCTTTTAGATCTTATAGCTAAAACATAGCCTTCCTGCTGCCAACATTGATATTTATCATCATCTTTTCCTTAAATTTAAAAACACTTCTATTAATGTTCCTTTCAGTGTCTCAGATTAGTTTTGTTGGATGAGAATAATCCTGATAGCCAGATCGTCATAAGATGCCTTTATCAATTTTGGTTTTGTTTTGTTTTTGGCAGGCTTAATGAAGCCAATCAGGATTTACCAGTCCCCCGGACACTTCTTTATTCCTTAGCACAGGAATTTGAACGTAACAGTGACTGATGAGGAATGACAGAGCATCTTGGTTAGTGCACATAAAACTGTTGTTTGTTCAGCTTATAAAGAATACATTTTAAATTGAATTTCAAGTTTCCTCTTTCTTCTATGAAACTTTGCTTTGAAATACTTCTCATGGTCAGAATGCTTTCCTGAATTGGATAAACACGCCCTTGCTTCTGAGCCCAAATTAGTCTCCAAGATGGACCGCCTGGGGCTCACACTGCCAGCATCACCACGGCCTGCAGGCCACTTGCCAGTCTGCAGCCGTGTCCAGGGAGATATCAGCTTCCTAACTGATTCCCCCCCGCTTCCCAACCTAATTATTTGGAGACCTTCAAGCTTTCCAAAAATATCTGCAATTAGTCAGATGGCGTCTAGGGCTTTGTTTAAAATTACAATAGAAAATTTATCAAGACCATTTGGTCTAATCTCTCTCATCATCTTCCCAGTAGATTTTTCCTTTTCTCTCTGGAGGGTTAGAAATGTGGTATCATGATTATTATATGATTACAGAGAATAATAATAACGATAATAGTGCTTGAAATTATTATTACACCATGAAGAAAAATAATGCATAAAGATAACCCCTTGTCAGACTTGCAGAGATTTTCTTCCAGAAGCTCAAATAATGAACAGTTACTAGCTTTGCAGCCTCTTTTTGCTGACAGTGATTGGAGCCCTGGTTTTGTAAACCAGGGGCCATAGATTCATACTTCACTTGAGTGTCAACCTACATCTAGTCCCTAAACATAATGGCTTGTGCAAAACAGTTGTTCAGTAAATATTGTTGTGTGCATTAATAGGTAAATTAATAATCAGGAAAGATTTTGGGGTAAAATAGATTATATTTCACTATAATCTCTTTTTCAACTGTTTTTAGGCAGCTTAAATATATGTAGCAAATACCTGGTTAGGCAAAGTTTAAAAGGAGAAAACCTTGGATTTAGAATATAAAACTCTATCTTGAGTCTGGTTTCTAGTTCTGCTATTTTCTAACTGTCCTTGAGTAAGCCACAACCTCTTGGAGCCTCTGTCTTCACCAGTACATTAGAGTTTACACACACACACACATATTTCATTAAAGGTTTTCTTTACCCCACATTTAAATATAAACCTGAAAGCCTCTTAGTCTCCTATCCCCAGTCTTATTTCCTTTCCCATCCCCCCAGAATCACCCACTTCATAAATTTAATATGAGTTCTTCCAGTCACATACAGGAATGTACACATATATGAATGAAAAAAAATAATATTGTGCACCTACATCTTTTTAAAACTTATGCAGATGCTATCAAAGTGTACACAGTATCCTGAAACTTGCTTTTCCCCTCTTCATTATAATTTTAAAGATCTGTTCACAATAACACACGCTATCTTATAGCATAAATTATTTAATTCTCTAATGTGTGAGAAACAACACAGCTTGATGCTTAAGAGAAAGCATAGAATCTGGAGCCACACCATCTGGGTTTGTAACCATTTATTGCTGTGGGACCTTGAGGAGTTACTTAACCTCTCTGTGCTTCAGTTTTCTCATCTGCAAAATGGAGATTGTAATAGTACCTAGATCATGGAGTTGCTATGAAAATCAAATAAATTACCAACCCTTTAGAATAGTTCCAGCTTGTAGGAGGAGCAATATATGTGTTCTCTAAATGAGAGAATACAGCTGATGAAATTTTATTTTCCATTTTTTATTATTACTAACATTCCAAAGAACATTTCTTACGTATCTCCTGGTTCACTTGTGGGAGTGTTTCCTCAATATCATATGAGACATGGAGTTGTTAGCTCAGAGAGTTTACATGTTTCCAGTCTTATTAGATGATCTTGATTTGTTTTCCATGGTGATTCTGCTAATTTATGTTCTTACCAATGTTTAAGAATTTCCAATTTCTCTATCTCTTTGCCCAATTGACTATTATCCAACTTCTCAAATTTCGCCGATCTGATCTGATAAAATGGATTTTATTGTTCTTATTACTTGTTTCCTTGGTTATAGGTGAGGATAAACATCTTTCCAAATACCATGTGGACATTACGAGCTCTTCTTTTGTGAACAGTGAATTCTGCTTTGCTTGGCATGGGGCGCTATGTTTACTGTTTCCCTATAGGAAATATGCATTAGTCCCCCCACATTTCTTGAATCAACCCCATCGATGTGTAATGCTATCTCAGGTGTATAATAGATTTCTGTAAGTGCACCGATTTTTGTTCTGGCTCATCATTCTTTTCCTTTTACTTATTCTCTTATAATTATCACCTTCCAGTTACAATAGCTTTATGAAGATATCATGTCTGATGGGACATTTTGCTTCTCTTGCATTTCTGGATCTGTCTTAGTGGTACAGTATCTGCGACTCTTCCCCATGTGGATTTGAAGATCAATTTGTACAAGTCTACAGAGTACCTTGTTGGAATATTGTGTGAAGTAGCATTTAATATTTAGATTAACTTGGGAAAATATTCGTTTTTATGATATTTGTGGTTCCTACTGAATTGCTCTCCATTTATCAAGTTATTCCTTGATTTTGTAAGTTTCTCCTGAGGAATAAATCAGAAATTATGTTAACACACCTTGTAAAATGAAAAGATATAGGTATATTTAAACATTGTATTTTTAAAGTAACTGCATATTATTGCAATATACAGGGAAATTCTCAAAATCTGATTTTATCCAGTTACATTTCCGTTTGTCCTCAGTGAACCTCTTATCAACTCTAAACAATGTTATTAAATCTTAATTTTTTCCAATTTTATTTTTCCAGCCCGTATCATAATAGAAAACTTATAAATAGTGAATTATATAGAAGTGATCATTCAGAAAAGAAAAAGTAGGAGATGCAAGCACCTTGAAAAATCATATTTCTCTAAGTAAATCATAAAGCTTTTTGAGCGGAATGGTTTAAACAAAATAATTGAACAAATGCTCACTACACTTTACTTTCTTTTATCTAACTCCACCTTTGTCTTTGTCTGTTATTTCTTCCTGTGATATTTATGGACTTTTTACATTTGTGAAGAACTATGTTTGAAATTTTAGAAGACTGAAAAGAATTTAAAAGCACTGTCTTTGCCTTAATTGGCTATAACCGTATATTAATTAAATGGCATAAAAACAATGAAAAAGAACATCTCTTTTAATGACAAATATTGTAGATTTCAGAAAATCTTGTGGATTTTTTTTCTGGTTCCTACCTAACTAGACCACTCATCTAGTTCAACATCTAATTTCTATGTGCAAGGATCCAGAGCCACACATTGAAGCTCTTTTCTTACACAGAAATGCTGTATATTGAATGTTTACCCTGTGACTCTATGTAATTTTCTGCTAGTATCCCCTGCTGAATTAGAATAGGGCTAGGGGTTTAGTTCCTGGCTGAGGCACTGTGATAAAGTGGCTAATTGTGCTTTGGTATCTGAGCTTCGATTAAAAGTCCCAGCTCTACCATGTTAGCTGAGTGGCAAGTTGCTTAGCCTCTCTGCTTCAGTTTTCAGGTTTATTAAATGTGGCTATAATAAAATGAAGATTAACTAAATGTGGGTATTAAATGTGGATATAGTGTGGAGATTGTAAGATTATTTTGAGCACTAAATGACATTACTTATATAAAACTATTAGAACAGTGCCTGACACACAGTAAACATTCATTAAATATTAGCCATTATTATTATTTCTTTCTTCTAATTGTATCAAAGCTATGGAGTCATATAGTCCTATGTATTTAGAAGGTTTAATTAAATAAGTCTTTACATAATGATATGTGGAGAAGTAACATCCTGGCAGATGATATTTGAGAAGATTTTTGTTAAGCTCTCTCTAAGATTTATAAGTGACTGTTCTGTGTTATGTGTCCTCTATTTCAGGATGAAGAGAAAGATACTTTGAATGGAAAAGGAGGAAGGAAAGTGAAGAGTAAGTTTGAGCTGTGCTATGATTTGCTGCCTGGTGGGTCAGAAGAAAAAGGAGACACAATGATTGGTACTCGAGATGAGTGTCTTGGGAGGATATTCATACCTCATAGAATTTTTTTTCTAGTGAAATAGTGTGACCCATGAGATGTAGTACTCTCCTTTACCACAAATGTTTCCAGTAAAATGATGAATATTCTAATTTATTTGGTAAACTGCATCTCTGATAGAACAAGGGGAACCTAAGAAAAGATACGAACCATTTGGGCAACATACACATGGTATATATGGAAACCTGTCAGTTAGAAAAAGTGTTTTGCGATCCTACTTTTTTAAAATATATTTTATTGAAGTATAGTCAGTTTACAATGTTGTGTCAATTTCTGGTGTATAGTACAATACTTCAGTCATATAGGAACATACATATATTTGTTGTCATATTCTTTTTTAACCATAAGTTACTACAAGATATTGAATATAGTTCCCTGTACTACAATATAAACTTGTTGTTTATCTATTACATATAGTAGTTAGTATCTGCAAATCTCGCACTCCCAATTTATCTCATCCCACTTCCTTCCCCCCGGTAACCATAAGTTTGTTTTCTATGTCTGTGAGTCTTTTTCTGTTTTGTAAATAAGTTTGTTTAGCTTTTTTTTTTTAGATTCATACATATAAGTAATATCATGTGGTATTTTTCTTTCTCTTTCTGGCTTACTTCACTTAGAATGACATTTTCCAGGTCCATCCATGTTGCTGCAAATGGCATTATTTTATTATTTTTTATGGCCGAGTAGTATTCCATTGTATAAATATACTACAACTTCTTTATCCAGTCATCCCATTTTTGAATAGAGTTGATGGGAGCAACTAGTGTTAGTGGTATCTTCAGTGGAACATCATGTTCTTTAATACATATTGAAATTTGTTAACCCAATTCTGTTTTACAAACTAGGAACAATTTCTTACAAACACATTGATATACAATAAACATGTTATGTAAAATTATGATTGTCAGAATTGATATTCGAGAAAAACATGGTCAACATCTTATTCATCTAATTAATACATTATAATTTTTCCATTTATATTTCTTTCTCCTATTTTAGTTATTTCATTGATTTATTTCATTCGTGGATCTCACGAGTACACCATGTGGGAACAGAGAGCGCTAAGTATGACTCCTTGGAAAGTAGGACTATGTCTTATTGTTTTTTATTCTCATTGTAGGAGAGTGTCTTGCGTAAAGTAAGTGCTTCACACATGTTGGTAGAATCATTTTAATGGTTGAGATCTTGATCCTGCCTGTGGAACATGGGTTCCAAAAGAAAAAGAACTGAAGCTGTTGAATTAAACCTTGAATTAAGAGACTCAGGAAGACTGTTCCAATGGTTATAAAAAAAATACTGATCCGTCCTTTGCTAGACTCTACCTGCCCTACCAGGCTGGAGTATACTGCTTCAGCTTATAATGCTCACTTCAGTTCTAGAGTCTCAGATGTACACAAAATACAAAGCAGATATCTCCAGAGAAGATCATGGAACTCAGAAAGAGACCTGTAAATTTAATAAAAGATATTCAGAGAAAAGTATGATAGTACTTTTTATGCAGAATATCCATTGAGCTAAACTTTGGAACCTGCGGCATTCTTCGTTGTAATTCTTTAATTCAGGTCAAAAAAGAGAACACAGATACCTGGAAGAGGCCACCCTGACACAGGGACTGGTGAGTACACACATGTAAGAACCTGTAGGTGCTCTTCTGTTTGTTTGTTACTAGCTAGATGGCCTGTGTTTCCCATTTTACACAGCTGAATTATTGTATTACATTTAAGTCTCAATACATTTTGAGCATTTACCATTTCTTTTCTCCCTAGGATGTCAAGATGAAATTGTGGATGTTATATTATGCCAGGCAGAGAACTTTGTAATATGGAACGAGGAGTCGTGAAAGCAGCCATCCTTATAAGAGATGCTCAAACATTCTCTTCATTTTTCACTTTATATCCTTGCAAGTTCTATTCCTTTCTTCAGGATTGACTCTCTCTCTGTTATGGACTGAATGTGTGTGTTCCCCCAAAATTTATATGTTGAAGCATTAACTACACCCCAGTGTGGTTAGGAAGTGGAGCCTTTGGGAGATAGTTAAATTTAGATGAAGTCACGAGGGTGGGATCTTCATGATGGAATTAATGCCCTTATATAAAGAGACCAGAAATCTTCCTTACCCCAACCCACCCCTCCACCATGTGAGGACACAGAAGGCAGCCATCTGCAAGCCAGGAAGAGAACCCTCACTAGAACCTCACTGTGCTGGCATCTTGACCTCGAACTTCCAAGTGTCCAAAACTGTGAGAAGTAAATGTCTGTCTCTAGTATCTCATTAGATCAGCCTGAGCTAAGACACTCCCCCATCTTTTTATATCAAGCCAGACTTCAACGCCTAATTCAAGTATCATCTTTCTTTATGTGTGTGTGTGTGTGTGTGTACAAAATCGGCAGACTCTATTTTTAGACAGAGGTACATAAGAATGCATTCTCCCTATAAAAGTTGTGAGAAATATAAAAAGTAAAATACGACACCAACCCTCCCTGCCCTCACAGAGTCCTCAAGCCAGGCGTAAACACTATCATTTCAACACTATCGAGTGTTAACTCTCAGTCCTTTTTCTATGAAAATGCCAGGTCTAGTCCTTTCTCTTACGGTTATTTCTCCTGCTGTTTGCACACAGCCCTTTGTTACATTTTGTTTAATACTCAGAAGTGGCTTTACAGCAAACTAATGAAGCTCGGTTTTCAGGAACACTTTCTTGCACAGACTAATTTCAACACTCTGGGAGTTTTATATATATAGTTTTATATATTTCCAATTTGGGCGAGTTCTTGTTTTTTTAAGTGCTCTGTAAATTTCATGAGTTTCAAGGCCCCACAAAGCCTGGAAATGCCCCTGCTTATGCCATATTTATTTAAATACATGACAATCTTCCCCATTAGAATGGAAAGTGTTTTCTTGACTTTTTTCCCCCCTGCAACAAAATGTGTAGATCATCAACTTGCTCATAGTGGGTGTGTGATAAATTGAGGATTAAATGAGCTTCAGTCGTACCAAAGATTGCTTGCTAGAGTCAGAGCTTCCACCAGGAGCAGAGAATGTAAGTACATCACAGCTTGGATGTTTTGTTTTCCCTTTCGTGTAATGTGCATCGATAAGTAAATTCTAACATGTTAGTTTTGTTTTTCACCTACATAATAATCACATTCTAACCAGTATATATTGAATTCCTACATTAAGTAGGGAACAAAAAAACCCTCTGACTTCTAATACTTCAGGAAGACCAGGTTAGATTTCTAGCTCTTCAGTCCGTGAGACTTTCTCGAAAGTAGTGTTGTCCAATAGAAATTCATGAGGCGATGGAAATGTTCTGTAACATCTGTGCTGTCCAGTATGGTAGCCACTAGCTACATGTGGTGACTGAGCTCTTGACGTGTGACTAGTGTGACTGAGAAGCTGAATTTAAAATTCTGTTTAATCGTAATTACTTTACATTTCAATATCCACCCATGGCTAGTAGCTACCATATTGGACAGTGCAGCTCTAGAGGGTTATGAACAATGCGATTCATTTGGGGAGGGTTTAACTAAATGAATCAATACATCAGTTATAATACATGATGAAGGCTCAAGTTTGGACAATATTATAGTCCGCTCTCCTAGCAGCAAATTTATAGACCATGTTTAGCTGCATGGAAACTTGAAAAAGGAAATCAACACACAGCAATGCAACGAATTGAAAAGGCAATTTCAAAGGAAATGGAAATAACATTTCAGTTTTTAAAAAGAGCTATGCTAAATTGAAGACAGGAGGGAAGGAAATTATTTCAAAGGTGAAAAGAGCCAAGAATCCACAGTAACAATCTCCCTTTCTCTCGCTGAGCTAGAGAACAGAAGCAGAACAAAAGAGAGAAATTAAGAAGACCTGTGGGTATGCCAGAGATCTCATTGTTTCACTGTGTGCACGTATTTATTTGGGTAGGGAGAAGTAGATATGAGCCAACAGGGCCCTATGGCTTAAAACATGAGTACCACCGTTATCCCCCAAACCTCCAGAAATGGCAAATTGGACTATTTACTTTGTAGCATGACAGGGCAAATGTTTCAAATGATCTACTGACTATGGTCAGCGCTCCAAAGTTACTGTTCTAATGCTGGTTAAAAAATAAAAACACAGACGAAAATATCCTAGAATCTCATTCTGTAATTCTTCGTGGCAGGTTATGAATATAAATTCTTTGACAAGAAGATGAAATTATACCCCCAGGATGCAAATTAAATTACTTGTCCCTGAAATATTCGTTTTGTATTAGTTTAGAAAGTGCCTGCATCTATTTCTATTTAGCACATATTTATGTTATTTCAGTGTTGATGGTGATCTTTCACATGCAGTTCTTACAACTTATTTTCACTTGTGTAGAGATTATCTGGTGACTTTTTATATATTTATATGTTGGGCTTTAAACAGATGAATATTTCAACATGTGTTTCTAGCTGCAAAGGGGAAAAATGCAGATTTTATTGTTATACTTTAATATGTATTGGTAACATTTTATTGTTGCTTGAATCATTAAGCATTAGAAAAATCTCATTATTTGGCTACTTCTTTATGAAAGTGCACAGAGCATATCCTAAAAGCACATAAAATTTTCTGGATGGGCTAAAAAATCATTCAACATATGCCTTGCTTCCAAAAGGATAAACAGCATGGGGATAGCAGTGATGTGTGTTTGGAATTTCTTCTTAGCTGGTGGAATAAAATGAGGGACACCTGTTAAGCATTGGGAGGCACTGAGAAGGAGGACCAAAGTTACCCAGCTGAGAGCAAGTTACCTGATGGGATAGTGCATTTGAGTTTTATGTTTTGAAACCAACTTTCCCTTAAAAAAAAAAAAAATCACAGCAATATGTGAGTATTAAAGAAAACTATTGCACTGGAAATTAACTCTTGCTGCTATTTTGGCTAACTTCTTTTAAATATTTTTCTGTTTTTAGCCTTATTTTACATGTCTGTA
Source organism: Camelus dromedarius (assembly GCF_036321535.1). Classification (NCBI taxonomy): domain Eukaryota; kingdom Metazoa; phylum Chordata; class Mammalia; order Artiodactyla; family Camelidae; genus Camelus; species Camelus dromedarius. The sequence goes on along the minus strand of NC_087437.1, from coordinate 79,818,780 downwards.
ATCATACATTTTCAATTTATTATTTCACTTAGTGTTGAAAGACTAGCGTGCCTCCAATTGCTTTATAATTTTAGAAACATTATTTTCTTAATGCTTATACACTAGTCACTAAAATCCACAATGACTGAATGACTAACTCACAGATTCAAGAAATTGTTACCTAGTTTGAAGATTATTCAGAACTTAATGTTTGAACTTCCTCTGCTGGTGACAAATCTCTGTAAGTAGTTTAATGAGATAAAAAGATGACCTCAAATCAGTAAAATTTCTTTCTCACATATAATCTGGTTGATTGAGCTCTTTTAGAAGGAAGGCAACACTAATTTAGGAAACTAAATCCTCAGACGCTCATTGTCGTCTCCCTAGTTCTGGAGTGTTAGAGTAAACGAGAAGCACCTGAGAAGCGTCTTCTTTGCAGGCGGAAGAGCAGAGGCCTCCTCGGGACCAGACGGGAAAGAGCCTCTCTCACCCTTCTGAGGAGGGAGCGCGGCAGAGCTTGGAAAGAGAAGCAGTAAGCTGCTGGTCTCAGTGTTTCCCAGAGGGTGCGGGCTTTTCTGAGGCACAGAAACAGGTGGTCACACCTCGCTTGAATAACATAAACAGTCTTTGCCTCAGTAGGCTAAGGAAAAACCCAAAGCCTGTTAAAGATGAGATGAAACCAAAGAACGTGATTTCAAGATGTAAGAGGACGTCAACGGGATCAAATACACTAAAGATGTCGAAGAAACAGAGAAACTTCTATCAGATTCGGTAAGAACGCTGTCTTTTAATAGCCTCCAAGAGAAAAAATGTTAGTAAAATGAGGAGAATAAAAAAGTTCATGTTTCTAATAAGATAGGAAGTAGGTGAAGATTTAATGAAGGCAGTGGATATTGATTCGTATATGGAGGGTGGACTGTAAATTATACATGGATTTTCACTGTGCAGGGTCAGGACCCTAACCCCCATGATGTTCAAAGGTCAACTGTTTATCTATATATATAAAGAGAGAGAGTTACTGAAATGGAGAGAAAAGGTAAAAGCTGGAGCTCAGGACATAGGATCAATGAAGGAGACAATTCTGGGTGAAGAGGTGCGGAATAAGAGGCTTCAAGTGAAGGTTAGTCTCACACAGTATTTTGGGGCCTGGGAGAATCTTAAAAAGGATACGTAAAAGAGGGGCAAGTAATAGTCAGGATCCTGGTGATGCTTAATAGGATAAGCGTGTGGTGGGTCAGCTCTTCAACGATGCTCAGCCAGAGCAGAAACAAGGAAGACAGAACGCAGGAGAGGTGGAGGGGTGAGAGCCAATTTGCAGTGCTTTGATGACTGGCCTAAACAGCTTGGCGTATACTGTTAATTAGGGCACTGAAGTTTCACGTGTTATCCGTTATCACATCTCACACATAAGAAGGTGAGAAAATTTAGAATTGAAAGAGTGTAAGCTCTAATCTTATAATTTTATTTTGTATATAGATTCCTGTTATCTCCAGAGTTTATATATATGTATATATTTATTATCTCTAGAGTTTATAATATATATTATTATTTACCTGATATAGATAATATATCTCAGATGTTATATAATATATGACAGATATATCATATATATCAGATATTATATAACATCTGAATCTCAAAAAGGACTCACTCGAGAACCTAAGAGCATTCATTGGCTTTGAGTTCAGAAGTACCTGTACTGGAATTTGGGCTGTCGCTAATTAGCTAGTCAGGTAAATTGACGAACTGCAGCCTTAGTGCCCTTGAGCGTAAAACAGAGATCATGCTCAACTTGCTGGTTTTTTAGGATTAAAAGTCATGTAACAGTACTAATACTGTTTAGAATATAGAATATGTTTAATCAGCTATTTAATGCTATTTTATACAGACATACATGGAAAAATCTAAAAATCCTTAGTATACTTTTGATATTTCTACCTGACTGAAATGTTGTTAACTAGTTCCAAGAACTGCTTTTTTCCTTCACTTTTACATTCCATAAATGATACATTTGAGAGATTTCCTTTGGGTTTCACAGTAAATTGGCAAAGTAATGATTTTACATTTGGTTCTATTCTTAATGTCTAATGGAAGTAAAATAACTTCTAGATTATTTCAACTGCACTGAAAACATAAATAGCAGTAGTTTGCCAGCTGCAAAATTGATGCTGAAGTTACTTCAATGGCACACAGGATGTTGAATGCCCATAATCACAAGCCAATTCAGTGCTGACACTTGGCTGAAAACATGAGTTAATGTTTTAAAGTAAGTAAAAGTGAAATAGCATCTCTCCTTTAAAGTAGTCTGTTAGATTGCAGTGTAGGATCTTTGAATAAGCACGTAAAGTTAGTTATATGATTTGTATCAGTTCCAGAGTCCCTTCTCCTGTTCTTCGCCAGAACCCCACCCTATGTGTATTTTAAGGATCATTTACCTATAAGGTGCTTAACTAGCCTCTAGATGGCACTTTGACATTCTTGGTGATTCTATTAGTGGTTTGTTCTCTCCATGGACAGACTTGTAGGTGACACAGGACATATATCCCACTTTCTCAAGTGAATTAACACTTTATAGGCAAAATTCATATATTTCAAATATATGCTAAATCTTGGAATATCATGTAAATTGAGCTTCCCCTCCCTCCATGAAAACTGGGCAGTAGTGGAAAAGTTACTTAATTTTAACACTAACCATTCTATCTCCTCCATAAATGTTCTGGTATCTCGCAGATAACCACAAAAGAACCAAAGGCAAAAAGTTTTATTGGAGCATTTCTTTTGGTTAGAGAACATCCGTCAGGATCTTTCTGTTTACGTGTCCTCAGCGGCACTCCAGAGTGTCACGCTTGTCACCAAGGCTACTGCATCGAGAGTCACAGCTTTGCTTTCATTTGGTTAATGAAACACTTAGATTATGCATGTGAGCTGTTCCTGTTAATTTCATTATTGACATCCAGGCTGTGAATGCCATCTCTGCTTCTACTCCTTCTATGTGTCATCTTTCAAGTGAAACCAATAGTACCTCTTTCCTCTTGTGATCCTAAAAGTCCATAATCCAGTGAGAAATAATGGGTAGAAATCCACTTATACAGACCAGCCTGTACTCAGCTTTTTGTCCCTTCCCCTGCTTTCATTTTATTTCCTCCTCAAATACAGATATAACTTAAAGTGGAGGAAATTAAGGTTGAAACTGATATTGAAGCTTTTTTTGCACAAATTTTCTTGCTTAACAAACCATCTTCTTCTGTATGAAAACCTCTGTTTTCGCTTCTGCCTTTACTCCAGATCCTGTCGCTTCTCACTGCTGCAGGAACTTGGCAAGATTGTGAATCCTTTTCTCCATCATTTATCTTTAGCTTCTGTCGTTTTTACTAGCTCTTGGTCTGTAACATTATTCAGTCTTTCTCATGCTAAGGAACAACAAAGCAAGCTCTTCCTAAATTTCGTCTTTCCTTCTCATTACGTTTTATCTTCTTTCTAACAAAGCCTCGGTGCTGGGAAAATAAGGTATAGTTGCTATCTGGAGTCCTTCACTTTCCATTAATTTTCAGCTTGTGAGGAGGGCGGGTATCAGAACAACAGAAAGCTTATTTTAAAACACACATTTCCTCTGACAGATTGCCTTTTGACATTTCTTTTGGGAAAGGGGTGCTTCAACTTTGAAAAATGCTCCCTAGCTGATTTCCATGTGAGAATCACTATGTTAACACAGTGCCTCACAGTTAACATTCACTGTTCTCCAGAATCTCCCCACGAAGATGGCTCCCAACTGGCAAACTCCAGTGCCACTCTCCAGCCCTACCTTAGTTGAGCTCCCTGAAGCCTTTGAACTTGTTGACCTTGGCTTCTTTGTAATCCTTTTCACCCAAGCCTCCTCTGTAGCACTTCCTTCTTTTCTGTTTACTACTTGCTGGCCACTGCTGTTCCTCCAGCCTCTCCTCTCTCTCTCTCTCTCACTCTCCTTAAAGAGTTTTGTGTTTGCACAAATTTTCAGCTCACTATATACACCAACAAGTCTCAGAAACATCTATCCAGGCCACATCTCCTTCCTGGGTCCTAGATAAATACATGTTACTGCTTCATGCACCTGCAACTTGGAAACTCATCCAAGTCCTGCTCAAATTTCAAATTCTTTTGCTTCAATATTTTAATTATTTACCTGACTATTCTTTCTACTAGTCTGTGAACTCTTGAAAAACTAGAGAAACTCGGTTACATTTATTCTCATATTTCCAGTACCTTACACTATACTGAATGAAGGATCGAATATTTGATACAAAAATAATTCACAACCATCTGTGTGAATACACTGTATGTAAACTCTCTATAGAATGGTCACATTAACACAGACATTTCTATAGAATTCTTAATTAACTGAGAAGTAACGTAAGAATGTTCTGTGAGGTAAATTACGAAGGGACAGTTTAGTGGAATTTTTCAGGGCATATTCATGAGTTATAACTGCTGAAAATACTTTCCCGCTCATCTAGAATATGTTGAATTGTTTCATGACAACCGTAGATAGTATTAGGCGCTCCGAGTATCTGTAAGCTTCTTATGGAGGAAGAAAAACAAGTTAAATTGAAACAGTTTTAGAGTCTAACATAGGGATCAGCAAACTACAACGAATGCTGACAGGACAAATGTGGCCCGTGGCTTGTTTGTGTAGGGCTAACAAGCTAAGAATGGTTTTTACATTTTTAAAGGGTTGTTTAAAAAAAGTAGAAGAAAGAGGAGGAGGAGGGGGAGATTGAAGAGGAGGAGGGGGTGACTGAAGAGGAAGGAGGGAGAAGAGGGAACAGATCTTTAAACTGGTCACGTTCAGCAATGTCACCTCAGAGTTAATATATATATATATATATATAAATCACATTCATTTCGTTCACAGCCCAAATCAAAATGATAAATACATATCTACTTATCAGCTCCATCAAGTAATTAAATCCATAACCTTTCCTGTTAGATATCAGATCTATCTAAAATACACCAGTCTTTCTCGTACTGAACAGAAGTCACCAAGACATTCTATTTTAGTATCTAATAAAAGCTGGGAAAATACTTAAGGCCTTCTGCTTTTTAAGAGTGTCTGTACATATGCAAGTTATTTATCAATTAGAATTGAATTATTATCATTGAAAACATTATAATGTATATCTGGTCAAATAAACAAAAAATTTACTGTAAAATTTATTTCAGATGTTTTACCAGCCATTCAGTAATTAAATTTACTTATTCCTAATTTTGACATTCACAAGATGTATGATGTACGTTTTTAAAAAATTACTTATTTTCACAAACTAGAAACTGAGATTGAGCCAAGATTCATAGGATATCCTGTGGAGTGTAGGCACACATATCATGGAACTGATGCCTTTTCGGCTGATTTCATACAGTACCGAATGGCCTGAGTGAGGTTTAGGGGAGTGGTTTGGGGAAGACTTACCTTTGGCAGCCTCCTCTGTTGTCTAAGTCATTAGGCCCTCAGGGAATTGCTCAGGTACCCCAACAGCTGTGTTTCTGTTGTGCATCAAGCCTACACCTGCATTTTCCCTCTGTTTACTTACATGCTGCTTGTTGCAGTGCTAACTGAGGACTATGGCAGGAGAAGAGGCCAAGGAGGCATGTGATGGCAGATTCAGGATCTCTGGCTCTACCCTCACCTTCTCTAGGCGTCCCTCAATTTGCCCCATCACTGTCATGGCCATATGGTCCCAGGGCTAACACTCTAGACTGAAGAACTGTATTTGATGATGACTTACATCGTTTGTAGAGGAAGGAGAAAGAAATACACCATTCTTCCTTGTCCTCCTTTTGTCTGGAGGCCAGTAGGTCTACTGGTGGCACACTTGCTTTGAGATTTAGGTAGATTAAAATTTGTAAATGATTATATAAAATGACAGGTAAGTTATATGAACCTAACTATAAACAAAACACTAAAGATGATCATCCCGTTCTAGAATTATGACAAGGACAACAAAAATGGGGGTTTGAAGCTGAATTTAAAATGAATGTAGAATTCAGGCTGGGAATATTTCAGGCAGGTGTGTTATGTATAGAACAACTGCAAATGAAACTCACCAAATTGAAATCATGACAAAATTGAACTTGTTTGATCGTTGAAGGTTTTGTTACATAGGAAGTACACAAAAAGACTCGTGGGTTTATCAAAGGGAAAGCGAGAAATACCAAGTGAGGGCAGAATGATTCACTAGGAGTAGGAGTAGAGATAGCAGAATCTAAGTTTAAATATGACCTATGTATCAGCTGTATAGAATTTCAGAATCAAAAGAAGACACTCAGCACAAGCTTCTAGATTACATGCAGAAATTTGTGGAATAGGATTATTTACCTTTCTCAGGAATAAGCATTTTCATAGTAAAGTATTTGAAATACTTGAAATAATATTAACTTCCAACCCCCAGATGCATTGCAATTGGTCACCTAAGAACTTTCTGGAAGAGATGGTTTACACTTATCACATGCGAAATAATAGTTGAATTGTTGAAATCAAATGTAATCTTAATGACTATTAGTCTGTTATACTGCCTGGTAAAAATCTTTAGCACTCTGAGTGTGAAATAAAGTAATTCTCAAGGCTTTAGCAAACAAGATTTCTTTCCAAGGTTCGTAGGAAGGTTACAAAAATCCTAAAAGGGCTTTGAAAATTATTGACTCAAATAGAAAATTCATGAAAGCTGTGATCAAACCAAATTAAATAGGCCCAACTCAACTTAGCATTAGAAAAGATTTTCCAAAATACTTCTCAAGTGAAGTAATACACAGGCAACAACTTTGTATACAAAATCACTCAGGTGCCTCTGGAAATCAGTTACTTTGAAGTGCAAAGCCAAATCTTACAATGCATACATATATTATTTGAAAATCACAGATAGGATGTCCGAGTGTGGCAGAATAATAATAAAAAAAAAAAAAGCCAGAGTTTTAGAAAATGGGTAAGGCTTCATAATTATTTTAACCACTGGTGAGTATGAATTCATATGTATCCTTAAATATTGATAGTCACAGGAAGTTTTGTTAATTTCCCTTATTGGGAAATATATATATTAAATATATATACAAAATTCACTTAATATATATGTCATTCAAATTATTCCAAATAATTGAATTTTTTTATCTTTTCTATAATGAAGTTGTTTTTGGAAAAAAAATCTAAGAATTGGCAAGGATGGTGAGGAATGTTGGTGATGGGTGAGAATACAGGAAAAGCAATAAAGGAAATATTTATGATAAGGAGTATTATAATTACTTAATCATCAAATCAGAGAAAACTCATGCCGAAAAAGTTTTGAGAAATGTCAGCTAGACTATCTTCTCTGTCATTAGGCAAACTTAGTTGAGAAAAACAGCCCACGGTCCTTCTAAAGACTAGCAGATAAAGAGATTTTCCAAGGTTAGATTCAGGGCTTAACAGACCCCTCGGTCAGCAGATTCTTCCCAATATCTAGCTTAAATCCCCTGAGCTTTAATTTAAGTGTGTTTGTCCCAGTTAGAACACAGAGAAAATAATTTGTTATAATAAAGTATAATTAAAAAAAAGCTTTAGCATAATTCCAAGAAAGAAAGAACAAGAAGAAATACTTACAGACTGAAACTATCACCTCTTTATCTTAATCCATATACATATTTTTGTTCAACTTTTAACTCTTTTGTAAAAGCATCATTAAATTATGAAACTCCAGCATATTTTTAATAAGACATAATTTTAAGGACTACAGTAGAGAATTTTCAGGGTTAGCATCATCGTAAAAAGGACAAACACACACATTTCAGCATACTGTGTAAATCAAAATGATCTTGAGTGAAATATAAATGAAGCCATTTGAGAGTCATTGTGCTGGACTGTTAGCTAGTGTAGTCTTCCTTCCTTTTTCTGCCCTCTATTCCTTACTTTCTGAGACACTGTTGTTTAGCTTTAGTTTCTAATTGTTTTCTGAAACATTAAGTCTCAGAGAAAAAATACCAAATTGACTAGCATCCTTATCATGCTATTAATGATTACATGGGACAGATAATTTTGTTTATGCTGGCATCACTTGAATTTTAAGGAGAGAGAATTTAGACTCAACCCTAAAGGTTGCAGTACTTTGCAGAAATTTAGTACTTACTGTTCATTCTTTTTATTTATATATTTATTTACTTAAGCGTTTATTTTGTGACGTTTCACACAGCTTTATTTTATCTTTTGCATTTAGAAATTTAAGATCATTGAAACATCACAGATTTTGAAACAGGAACTAAGAGTTATAAATTTTCTTATCTTTTGAGACTTGATTATGTTGATTTCCTGTGTTTTAATTTAAAGGATCATGCTAAAGCTTGCCTGGAATTTGTTAGAATTTGGGCTGTTTTCCCATGGAATTATATTTTAGAGAAGACTGGACACAGAATTTCACTGTGAAGATTGTAATATTCATTTACATACTTGGTTATTTTCACTTGCCTTTTTTAGAATTTGCCTATTGTTTTTTTAAGAAAAAAATAGTCACTGAAACATTATAGCAGTTTGAGGAAATAAGCCTTCCACTATGTCTCATGATCTTTACTCTTAAAAAAAATAACGTTCTGTTTTATTCTCAGGCTTGTATTCTGGTAGTTTGCAATTTTGAAAAGGGCTATAAATAAATAAAAGAAAAATCAGAATAGCCGGATTTCTATTTTGAAGGAACATGAGATGCAGGGAATTTTAACATATGTTTTCATGTACTTGAAAGCATGCTGAATCAGTCCTGATAAGCTGCTGGCATTGAATTCCGGACAAGGAAGGGCAAATGCTTACTGACTGCACTGAAGTTGTATAAGGCAGTATCATGAAAGACATTGATAGAAGAATGGGAAATGCTGACATTTGATTACATGGAAATTTGTGCTACTCCAGGAAAAAAAAAACATTTTGAAGCATTTTATTTAATAGACAATCATAGTCATGATGGACCAATCACTAAACTCTTGGTGGGGTCATCATTTGCCCACAATCCTCGGGCCTGACTGTTGAGACTAATTCCAACAGGCCAGATGCCTTCTTCTCCTTTATTGCTGTTTAGCACAATACGGTCTTTCCCAATATACACAATTTTCTTGAAGGGCTTCCAAGTCCACTGGGTCCATGTACAATTGTGGACATCCTTTGCAAACGTTTCCAAAGGGGCTATGCCACTTTCATATAAATCAAGGGGGTAGCTGGGAACTTTGGGGGAGGAAGAAGTAAATTTATGGAACCTCACCATCCCCAAGTCCTATCTAGTCATTACCATCCAGCCTTATGCTAACATCCAGTTTTGCTCTATTCCCACTGTTGGAGGAATCCATTTTCCTCTGTTCTTTTAGGTTCTTCTCTCTGGTGTATGAATGAAATTGACATGGGACAGATTAACAGGAGAAAATCAAACAACAGTTGAATAACATGTCTGCATGGAAGAGACCCAGGAAAACTCAGTAAATCACCAAAATGGCTGAACCCCTCCTTTAAATACTATTTTCAGCTAAAGACAAAGAGGATGTTGGGGTTAGTAGTTTGGGACTTCAAAGGAAAGGAAGGCAACTGACACGGAGAAGGAAAAGCAAATGTTTGATGAACAAAATTTTGCTGGGCCCTGCAGGGAGAGTAGGATACAGAAAGGAGTTTTAACAAGCAGACTTTGTTAGGTCCTTCCTTGTCTGCGTACTTAATCCATACTCCGGTTGTCTATGGTGAGAATTCCTGTCTTGGAATAAGTCCTGTATCTGCTTTCTTTAGGCGGTTAGGGGGAAGGTCAGCATTTCTTCCTGAGTCTTTTGGGTCTTGATTTTTTTTTTTTTTCCAGCTCAGAAGAGTCCACATACCAAAGAGATATTTTGTGCTGGCAAATTTTGTTCCCTTACACCACACATGTGGGGAGATAGTAATCATTTGATCTGATTGATAATATAAAAATGGAAAATATTGTGTATTACCTCTAGGGTGGAAGCATTTAAGGAATGGTCAGTGGAACTCCCCAGTTTCTGCCCTTCTAGTTGACCTAGCTGGGGAACCATATGGTTTTAACAGTTTCAAGAAACCTTAATAGGAGGGTGTACAGATGTTCTGTGACTAAATGTCTGCACCGCCTTTATTCGTGTCTTCATCAAACCTGCTAATTACCAGGATGGCTCAGTTTCTCATGGTAGAGTAAGAGTATCCATTTGAAGTTTAGATGTCTTCTAAATATTGACTTTAGAATTTTTACTTTTCCATTTTAATGGTTTTAAGTTTTAATCTCTGTACTATCATTGACAGTATTTCTACTGGTGTGTTCACCATAAATGTTAGGGAGATTGCCATTGAGCTCTCTGGCTTACATGGCAGGAAATAATTTGATTTGGTTTCCTGACAAACTGGATGAGATGTCTCTTCCAATGAACATTCACCTTGCCACTGAGCATGCCATGTATTTAGACACATGGTTTTATTTTTATGATCTTTTAAAACTTCATTTATTTTATGTAGCCCATGGCTGAGATAATCTTTTATAAGTTTTCTGAATACCAGGATTGGTGGCAGGTTTGAAAGTGCTCTGCTTTGGGCAGGAATGGAAGTATTACCTCCCTGTAAGGCAAGCATCCAGAGAAAACATATATTATTATTAATAGGAAAATTCTCAGCAAGTTCATTTTTCATTCATACTTTGTGGTGTATAATATTATAGAGGATACATGTAAGGGAAATGTTACCCACATATTGATTTAGAGAGGCAGTGTTATAGATCATATTATAGTTAGCCATTCTATACATTATCGCCCCATGCCACTTTTAAAATACATGGTATTAAAAATAAAAAAATAAAATACATGGTGTCGATAGAGTAGGAAAAAAAAGGAAAGATTATTTTCCTCTTGTTTTAACTTAATCATTTCTATGTCACAGTTTTATCAGGACAAATGAATGAAGAGAAAAGGCAGGGACAATACGATTAAAATAAATTCATATTCAATCTACACTCATGGCTGCTTTTGGCAAGGAATTGTGTAAAACTCCACTTGGGTGTCTTGAAGATGAAATTTCTTTTCTGACTGTCAGATTAACTAAAACAATCCTTAATAACAAAGGGTCAGAATAAGCATAAACCCCACTATACTAGTTCATGGTTCTAAAACAACAGATATATGGAGACCCTGTTAGGACTCACCGATATTCTGTAGATGAAACAACAGGCAAGGCAAAGCCTTCCCTTCAGGACTCCAGCGGCTACTGCATTTGACAAGAACCACAACAAGGTCAAAATATTTTAGTGACGTTGGTGACCATTATGCAAAAAATGAAAGTTTTAAATATGAGAACTTATACCATTTAATGCTTACTGTGTACATTCAAAAAAATTTAACTAGTGCAAAATGTTATTGGGTGTCACGATTAAAGGTTTTAAATCTGTTATTAAGGGAGGACTAGGGGTTAGGAATGTGGATTCCTGTTTCTGATCACATTGCAGAGACTCATTCTTCCTTGTTCTACCAAGCAAGATAAAGGAGTTCTAAGTTTTATAAATTCTTTGTAATTTTCTAATGGACCTCATTAACACTCCTTCTCATTTTGATCTTAAAATATATGTCTGAATAAAGCATCCAGGGAGGATTCCCTCCCTTCCTCCTCCTCCCATCCAAGTGGCCAAAGAATCTTGCAGATTATTATTAATTATTTTATGTTTATTAACTCAACAGGCATGGTCTGATTGACCATGTAAGGGCATGAATATTTCATTTCAGAAACGAAAATCTTCTGTTCCAAGAAAAGGGTAGAGTACCTCGTTGGTTGGACATCCCAAATTGTACTGCTAGTTTGACACTTGTCTAATTGTTGAATACTTGAGGTCACATTTACCCAAAGAACAGGTAGTTTTTAGGGGTTGCTTTTAATCTCATTGCATTCTTCATCATTGCAAGAAACCCACCATGAAAAGCAAGCTGTTGTTCTCTAAGCTTCTACTTCAGTGGTCATCAGTGACAGGAAGACAGCAGGTACGTTACAGACCCATTTGGTTCTCTGGAAAGCCACACCTCTGCGGTAATGCAGCAATTAGAACTGGCAGGAAGCCTTGTGATGCAGAGGTACATTTTTAAAGGTATAAAACAGGTGTGTTCTGTTCTATATTCTCTAAAATGTATTTTTTTAATGATCTAATGCCACTTTTTTGAATAGTAGACACCTGAGTGTCTATTATAACTTAATCAGCTTGAATTTAATTTTTTTTAAAAAACATTCTACCCTGCTTCCTAATGTTTTTCCAAGAAAAATGCACTACTGATTCTAAAACAGAGCCAATTACCTTTGATAGACATTTTGCTGCTTTTAACAGGTTTATAAAAGACAAAGCCTTAAGATAAATTACCTCATTTGGTTACTTTGGTGTTCTTTCATAAGCAGTCTATCTAGAAGTTATTTTGCTTAAAAGTAGACATTCTGTGCATACACTGAGAGTTTGTTTCGCCCGAGGAAATTCTTTGTTTATAATTACTGCAATTTTTTTTTCAAAACAAAGTAATTTATGTTTTCTGGAGTAAAATCTTGGACACTTTTGATCTCTCACTCTCTCTCTCTCTTTCTTTTTTTTTTCTTTTGTCTGGCCACTTTGTTTATTGTCCTCTTGGTACAAGGTACCTGGTTATGAGGTGTCAGGAAAGCTCGTGTGTGGCTTGGATAGTAAAGAGCAGTGCTTTCTCAGTTTCCTTTTTGGTGTTTTGGTATAAAATAATCCAAATACTTCTGCAAGCCTCCTTCTGCTAGTCTGCGGTGGGGTAGGTTGGGGAGGGGTGAGGAGGAGAGGGCTGTGGGGAGGGGCGCCCAGAAGCTAAGTACCTCAGAAGGAAGCCTGGGGACTGGTGGTGGCAACTCCAGGTGGGCCAGCATTGGTTTCGCCAGGCTGCTGCTTCCTCGTGGCTTCCTGGGCCTGGTCACAGGTGATCAAGTCACTGGAGGACCGGGGAGATTGCGAGGGCACTGGGCATGGCAGCACTGTGGCCATGAAGGGGGGAACGGATTTCCCCAAGAAGGAGCTCCCCAACCAGAAACCTGGACGGCCTTGGGGAGACCAGAGTGGCGGGGATGGCTTCCCTACGGTACTCCGTACTTGGCACTTCTGTGGGAACTGTTACTGGGAGTGGAATCCAGGAGGCTTGTGGGCTGGTGAAAATCTTGGCTATGATGCCACCCTGGACTTGGCGCTTGATCATGTTCATGAGTGCTGGGAACTGGGGCCGAGCCCATTTGCTGAGGAAGAAGTTGATCTCTGATTTGTCTATGGTCTGTATTTAATATACCTAGAAGGTACTTGACAACATCACTAAGATAGAACATCACAAAGATAGAGGGGTCTTAAATTTAGGCAACTGTCTCTATTAGACACCTCAACGTCTACAAAATGATTTTACCCCACATTTTCTTTGGTAAGGAAAATGTATTTATGCTCAAATCACAGCGTGGACTAGTTGCCCTCCCAGCTTCTTTTGCCAAGAATACAGTCTCAAGCTCTCTCACTCAATTTTTCTTTTCTTAAAATTTTTTTATTTGTTTTTTTGGGGAAGGAGGTGGTAATTAGGTTTATCTATTTAAATGGGGTCACTGGGGATTGAACCCAGGACCTCGTGCATGCTAAATGCCCTCTTTGACCACTGAGCTATACCCTCTCTGCGTTATTTGTTTTTCAAAACATTATTTTACGGAAAGAGTATTCAAGGAGGCTTGCTTAAAGTCAAGCAGTCCATCTCCTTTTACAAATGATATAAATTACATTCCTTGAAACAGCTAAAGCAACAGAAAGCAGGTCATCTAGTTCATTAACATCTGCTGAAGGAAGTCACAGAGAGGATCTGCCTGTTGGTTGACCCTCAAGGTGGACCCAGGCTCCTCATTCCTCCCGTCCTTTGAATGTACGTTCTGTCCACCATTTGCCTACTAGGAGCAATTCCAAGAACTAGTGTTGAGAGACTAAGATGCTTTTCAGACCATCTGAGCTGAATATGTGACTGAACCCTGGTAAAGCTGTACAAACTTTTAAGATTCGGGCGGGCAGGTGCAGAGATCTACTGGTCTTGAGGCTGACCAAGACAAGCCTTGTATGTCCCTTGCTTACTAAAACTGCCACCTGCCAATATGGAGTGACCTGCCTCTTTCTTAGGTCTCTCCCTGCCCTCTTTGTAAGGGGCCAGTTTTGGATTTCACCTGGAAATCTCCTGAGTTTGCAAATCAACAGCATCCCTTTGCAAAATCTCTTTTCCTGAATTGCTGTTCTGAACTGAGCTCTGGTATGATGCCATCAGCCTATATTGATAATTGAGTTTGTCATTATGCTTATTAGATGGCTGTTGCAAAGAATATTGTTTGTTTCATTATACAGTGAGTGGCTTTTTTATCAGGCGCCTTAGAAGAAATTACTGTTTGATCTTACCATCACCAGCGATTGGATTTTTTTCTGAGCAGTTGGTTTATTTCATCTATTTTATTGTGATTTATAAAACTGTTAATTACATCTTCCCAAAAAGAATTGAGTTTTTTTTCTCACAATATATTTTTTAGTTACTGAAATATGAGAAAAGTGCGTTGATGAGTCCTGGAGTTTTTGGGTGGAAATAACTTTGATAATAATAGCTAGGACAGTTGTCCCTTGAACAATGAGGAGGCTGGGGACACCAAACCACCAGTTGAACAACCCAAGTATAACTTTACAGTTGGTCCTTTGAATCCACAGTTCCACATCTGCAAATTCACCCAGCTTCAGATGATGTAGTACTGTGGTACATACTTATTGAAAAACAATTTTCATGTAAGTGAATCCATGCAGTTCAGGTTGTTTGGGGATTGACTGTATTTATTAATTATTTTCTGTGTTGTAGCAATGTTCTAAGCAGGTTAAAGTATTAACTCTTTGCAATTATTATTGCTAATTTATAGATGGAGAAACTGAAATGCTAAGAGACGCAAAGACATTTTTAAAAACTTGCCCAAAGACACAAAGCTAGTAAGTATAAGAACTACCATTCAAGTCCACGCAGTCTAGAATGGCCGCTATATCACGTTGCCCCTCAGTTCAAATGGTGATAATATTTGTTTGACATCCTGTCTTAACTTATCCTGTCTTATTTTACGTATAAAATCAAAACTATTAGCTGAGGCATCAATCATGAAATAACATTTCATGGTTGGGGCACATAACAGGCACTGGGTAAATGTTAATTTTCTCACCGGGGGAATGTTTAGGCACAGTGAAGGAGGTGTGTGGACCTTACGTCCAAGAGTTTATGGAATCATTGTTATGCTGCTTTAAGCTTTGCACATCTAAAACAAAATGCTCAAAACGTTTTAATTAAGGAAAAGGGGACAAGAAATTCGGGAATGGGTTTTCTCGTACAACGTATGAACTTGCTACAGTGAAGTGAATCTCTTACGTCACGACTCTTTGTTCTTTCAGATAGTGTAGTCTCAAGTGTCCCATTCCATTTCTCAGAAAAGTTTGTGCTGTGGACTGAGGGACTTTGGTTGTTTGGCAGTTGCACACATTCACCGCTTTAATATCTTCCTTAAGTGTTGTGATGAATTGAATTCTTGATGAACATATACTAAAAGATTGTTATTGTATTTCCCCCACTGTTAGAGGGGCAGAAGGTTGAGTTCGGGACTGTTCGGAAATTTGAGATATAAACATCTGCAAATTTGAAGCTTGAGCTCATATGAGGACCAAAAGCTAACTAGTAGCAGGAGGCTAGGGTTGCTGAGTGCTCAGCCAGAATGCATCAGAAGCTGAGTACTCCCACACCAGTGCTTTTTAGAGTGAGCATTTGACTAATTTAAATATACTCAAAGCTGAGAGCTGGCTGAGACCTTAAGCAATCCAGATTTGTATTCAGTGTGTTTCTGGGGGAAGTCTTTTCCAGAAAATATGGGACAATCAGAGTGGGAAGGAGTTTGGCTCCCTAGGACCCTTTCCCAAACGGTAATTGCAGGAGGCCAGATTAAACTCCATTATTCTTCCATGGAGCTCAATCCTATGAATCTCTGAACTTAGCAAATCAATGATAGGCTTTCTGTTATTTCAATGCACTCATCAAGTAAAAAGATAAAAAATTACCTTTCTGGGAATATATTAATATATTATTAATTTCATTCAACCAGTATTTTCTGAGTACTCTGTGCCAGATACTGCTCAAAGATCTTGAGATCTTATTTCTCAAATCCTGAGATATATTAGGGAACAGAAGAGATAAATATCCTGCCCTCACAGCACTCACGATGCAAACTAGGGTAACTAATGTTTTGTGACAATGTGGCTACAAACTGGACTGAGGAGTATTATGAAGAATACTTTTCCTAAACAAAGTAATTACATGAAGAAGCTGCACAAAGCGTCTCTGATTTCAAGAGAATAAAACAACGTGAGCTAAGTGATAATTAAGTTCTCTTTTCCTATTAATCGTGTGGTATAATAATTCAATTTCCAAATCTAGCTCCTGGAGCAGGATGCCGCTGGAGCAGCTTCAGAAATTGTTCACCTATTGGACTAATGCTATGGGCTTGAGGCCAGTGTAATTAGGATTGGGTCTGCATGGGTCCAACAGGACCTGCATGGCTGGATCACAGATAAAGGTGATTGTGGGAAGCCATCGCTGGAATCGCATAGTTGGACTGGAGGAGAAGGAACTATTTATCAAAGGAAGGCATTTATTTCTCCAAAAAATCGAAAGAGGTACTGAGAGGAACAAAATATGTGCTGTTACAGGTGAAGGGGCCCTGGCCTTTGAATTCTGGGTGATCTCTTTCCTTTAGTCCTCAGCCAGTGTTTGCTGGTAAGCGGAGGAGAGTAGAGGTTAGGTCACATGGAAGGAAGAGCTGACAAGAGCTAGGGATCAGGTACCACACAATAGATCAGAGTCAGTCCTCCATTCACAGTAGGGATGGGAAATGAGCCAGAAATTTAGTTATGTGCAGGGATAAGACATGGGTGTCCATATTGGGGTTGTCGGCTATGAATTGTTGGTAGAAGGGTGTTACGATTCAGGAGCTTCCAGTATTATCCCTGATATGTTTTGTATTTGGGTGATGGACATCTGGACCCCGCCACCTAGTGGACAGACAATGAGGATAAGCATTTTTTTCCTGATGAGAATCAGCTCTGGTGGATCCTCTTAGGACTTCTGCTATAGGAGGCTGGGTAAATGTAAGGGCCAACATGTACAGTGTTATCCTCCTCCCTGAGGTCTAATTTAGCTGCCGAAATTTAAGAGAGAATCAGTTAAACGATGGAGGAATCGGTGGCGATTAAAATAATAGTGGTCCTTGGCCACCTGCAAATAGTGGTCCTTGGCTTCATGGCAAAGATTTGGGAGAGGGTTTCATTTGTTCCATACATTTAATATGGGACAAAGGACAGAGAAAAGGCAGTGACTGGATGGAGGAAAAAGAATAGGAACTAGAGGATAATAGTCATTAGTGGAAGATATATTTTAAGAAAAACCTTTTTTGTCTGTGGATAGAGGAGTAGGAGTGGTGATCAGAGTAGTGGAAAGATTCATTCTTTGTTCTAAATGTCTTTATTCTAAAGTCATCTCTTTATAAATATTCAAGAACAAATTATAACAATATTTAAACCAGTTTAACTTTGTTTTCCTGTTTAGATTCTAGACTTTGATGTTGGTAGATTCCCAGATTATTGTGGGGGAGAGAGTGTCCCAGGGAAGAGCAGGAAAACTCTCAGGTAACGTTTGGGCCACGCTTTTGTAGTATTGATTTTAAAAAGTTATTTTTAGTACTTCCTAAAGAGCCAGTGAAAAAGGATTGCGAAATTGACAAAATATTAGCTGTTTTCTAGCCTTCACCGAAGGGTGATGTATCCCTCATGTATATACTTATGGAGTTAATGAAATACATATTTGAAAGACATCACATTAATAAAAAAGAGTGATTGGATAAAGTATCACCTGTATTTTGCTAGTTTACTGCGGGCTCTCTCTCCCTGCACCTGGTACGTATTTTTCATCTTTTTATTTGGCAGGAGAGAAGTATCTATGATGGGGAACCCTGCAACAGCTCTTTCTCTTCATAAAGGAAGGGATGCTGAAAATCTGAGTCATTACAGCCCCGTTTCAATTTTATTCACAGCAGTTAAATTATTTAAATGTCTCCTCTGCAGTCAAAATGAATATATTTTAGTTTACAAATATTTTATTACCATTAGAGCAATTTTTGTTTCCATTATTGTAGCTTCCGAATTCCATGTTATTAAAAATGAGAAATAACCTTCCCAAAGTGATTCCAAATTAGATTTCTGGGGGCAGATTTTATTTATTATTTTTCTTAGGTTCTTTGACTAGAGGGGCTACATGTATTTCAGTAGATGAGTTATATTTTCTCATATATATATGTGTGTGTATGTGTGTGTGTGTGTGTGTGTGTGTGTGTGTATATGTATATATATAATTTTAGTCAATCAAGAAGCTTCACATTTCAGGCCAAAAATAAAATCATAAAATCTGTTGAGTGCATTATAGTGTTTCCTCCTTGGGAGATTTACTAACTACATAAATTATGTTAGAATTTATGACATGACCATTTTATTGATTATATCATGAGCTTGATGTCTTGGGGCTGCTGTTACTGTGCAGAGATAATTAAGAAGCTTTTTAATTTTTATCCCATTTTCTTTTGTGAACTCAGCTACACTTAATTGTTTCAATTTTGAACATTCATATTTTAATAACTTTAATGTGAAAACATTTACACAGAAGATATGAGAGTAAAATTTTTATAGGTTTTGGTTAGGTTCACAAGGTTTCAATTCTTACTCTCTTGATAAGATAAATGTCATGATAAAATGTCCTATCTCTCTGTCATTGAGAGGGGGCAGCCTTCTTATAATGCCTACTGTCTACACAGAACATCAGAATGAGGTGATGACGTAACTGGAGAGTTTGTTTTATGTGTATGTATACTGACTGCTTTGTAAACCTAAGCTCAAAAGGATCAACTATACAAGGAGATGTTCAGTTTTGCATTATTTGACATTCTGTATTATCAATATTTCTTATTTGATAGGATATTAGCACTTTTGCATATTGGTTAACAAACTAAGCATAATTATACCACTATCAGCATTTTGTGCTGTTATTTCTTGGACTGAACCTTAGAGTAGTTAAATATTTCATTGCTTAGTGGCTAAAAAACTACGTTCTGTGGTTAGCACTTTAGGATTAGAAATGCTTTTGTTTTATCTAATCATGAAAAGCAGGTAGGAAAAATACCTAAATTGTCCATTTCAGAAGTGAGAGTTCTGGAATGGCAAATTAAGAAACTTCAAAAATCATATTAAGTGAAGGAAGTTGGACAGAGAAAGACAAATATCATATAATATAACTTATGTGTGGAATCTAAAGAAAGATACAAATGAACTTATTTACAAAACAGATATAGATTCACAGGCATAGAAAACAAAACTTGTGGTTACAAAGGGGGAAGGAGTGAGGAGGAAGGATAAATGAGGAGTTTGGGATTAGCAGATACACACTAATATATATAAAATACATAACAACAAGGACCAACTGTATAGCACAGGGAACTATATTTAATATCTTATAATAACCTATAATGGAAAAGCATCTAAAAAAGAGTATATATACGGTATATGTATAATTAAATCACTTTTCTCCAAAATATATGTCACACACAATGTCATCCATAAATGGGAGAGATCTAAATGTCCATTCACGGAGAGAGAAATAAATAGGGAAGTTATTTTGGTGAATCTGGCTTGAACAAAATAGGCACTTTTTCATAACTGATTTATTAAAATATAAATTCATATACTGTAAAGTCCTCTGTTGTTTTCCAGAGTTCTGAAAAAGTTGATTTTGACAATTTTTCCAGCGTCCTTATTACTTTTATGGAGAAGTAGATTTTTTTTAAAGCATATTCAGTTTACAGTGTTGTGTTATTTCAAGGCCAAACCCTGACAGAACACAGAACAAAAGCCTGGGAGGGAGGCAGTAGAGTTTTATGAAGGGAATCAGAGGCATTTGAGTCTGAGTTCATGTCACGTCTGAGCCACTTACAAACTGTGTGACTTAAATTATTCATCCTGAGCCTCAGTTCCTTGTTTCTAAAACAGAAACACCAGTCAGTATTTCAAAGCTCCGCTGTGTATATCAAATGTGATAACTGAGTAAAAAAACCTAGCACAAGTCCAGGAACCTCATATTCATTTCCTATGTCCCTACATCTAAGCCAAAAATAAAGAAAATAGGTCACTCAGCCAGTTTCTTATTCTCACTCTACTGAGTTGCCACGTAAGTTAGGGTCAAATTTGTATAATGAGAGTGAATTTCAACCTTTACACTCAGATGATGAGAAATACAGCCTTATTTGGTTTAATCTGATTTGACTCTGGATCTACACTCAATCTCCATTATTACTTAGGTCCCTTTTCTTTTTCAACTCTGCGACTGATCACATGATCTGTGTGATCCCCTTTATGCATGATACGACAAATTTGCAACTCAGTGAAAAGTCTTAGGGACACTCACAGTCCAGTGGCTTTCTCCTTCTCTGCCTTTCATAGACCCAGAGCAGATAAATCTGGCTATTAGGCTCCAAAATCCCTTGGTACAGTGTGTACCAAGTTCTTTCTGAGATTTTCTCACTTTTTGAGGGTGCTGCTCCATTGAGTTCTCCACCACACTGGAATTTCTCTCCTCCATTTTCTTTCCAGGCAGTCTTGTTCTGTGTTGCTACACTGACAGCCCATTTCCACTCTCTTCCCACCTCTCCTCAAAGTCCAGCATCCTCTCTTTAATAAGAGTAGGCTTTAACCAAAAGCAGACAATCCTTGACTTAGAATTTTTCGACTTTTCGATGGAGGAAAAGTAACAGACATTCAGTAGAAACTGTTCTTCAAACTTTAAATTTTGGTCTTTCCCCAGACTACTGATACACTGTACAGTACTCTCTCTGGTGAGTCTGGGCAGTAGCAGTGAGCCACAGCTCCCGGTCAACCACATCATCACGATCATGAGGGCAGAACATAGATACACTCAGAAGCATTCTGTTTTTCACTTTCAGTACAGTATTCAATAAATCACAAGAGATAGTCAACACTTTATCATAAAACAGGCTTTGTGTTAGATGATTTTGTCCAACTGTAGGCTAATGTAAGTGTTCTGACAGCACGTTTAAGGTGGGCTAGGCTGAGCTATGATGCTCAGGAGGTGAGGTGTATTTAATGCATTTTTGACTAAAAATATTTTCTATGTAGGATGGGCTTATTGGACCAGAATTCCAAAGTAAATTGAAGAATAGCTTTATATGAAGCAGTTCTATTACTAGACAGCTTTTGCTTTCAACCCTTTTAAACCTCATGAAGCAAGGAAGTACATTACCTGCCCGTGCCTTGAGTTTGAAGGTGTATGGAAGGCAAATGGAGCTCACATGGACACACACACTATGGTCTCAATAAATTGCCTTGCAAAATCTGGGGAGAAATATGATACTGTAGATAAACCCTGCTGACTTAGCATTTCAATGAAAATTCTGGAACAATAATGTGAAAAAAGCGATCATGACAGACTCGCTTTCTAGTGGTACCTACATCTATAGTCCCAATTTAGCTTCCCATTTATCTACACACTCATGTTGTTGGGATTTCACAGGAACTTTAGAATCTTTTGGGGTGGCCGTTAAATAGTTGATGTAATGGAATGCGTTGTATGTGGTAGATGCTGAATATATAAAATTATTCTTGGATGATGATTTGATAATGAAATGGAAAGACAATTTTTAAATTATTTTTCATCTAGAGGACAAGGTGAAGAATTCAAGTTTATCTAATTGATGTATGATACTCAACTGATCAGTTAAAATTCAGTGTAATATGGCCAAAAAAGGGAGTACTGAAATAATAATAAAGACTCTTGCCTTCTAGTTAAGTCTTGGTCACCAGGTGGACAATCTTGAGAAATTTATTAACCTTTCTGTTTCTGTTTTCAGAACAATAAAGTAGTGAAAATCCCGTATTTTCTTATTTACCTTATATGATTGCTATGAAGACCAAGTGAGACAATGTTGAATGTTGGGTCTTAAAGTACAAAGTGACAGAATAATGTTGTAAAATCTTTACCTACTTAAGTATGTAAGAAAGAGGCAAAGGGGATGTGTTTATTATGTTAATATACCAGTACTTTACATCTAATTTAGAAAGACAAAGAAGATGATTTAGATTCTTTTTTAATCCTACTAAACAGGGTGATTATGAGCTTACTGACCAACTAAGGAATAAACTTTTCTGTTGACTAATTTAAAAAATATCCTTTGCTAGGAAAACTGTCCCAGGGTTCTATGCTGGTGCATTTTACTCAATTCTGGAGTAAGAGGTAATGCCAATCTGAATCTGAACTGATGTTAATGTGATAAAGTGGCTGGTTGTGTGCCATGGCATTGTCTAGACTATGGACTATTGTCCCAGGTTACCACAAAGAAGTCACTACTGGGAAAGTATAGATCACATATGTAATTTAGTTTCTATTAGCTGAGATAACAAGATCAAGAATATCTGAGATGTTATATCTGTCATCTTAATGCATGTGTGATGGTTAATTTTATGTGTTAAGTTGGAGGTGTAGCTGGGTGGGATAAACATTTAAACTGATGAACTCTGAGTAAGCAGATTTCCCTCCATAATGTAGAAAGGCCCCACCCAATCAGTTGAAGACTTGAATAGAACAAAAAGACCATTCTCCCAGAGCAAGAGGGAATTCAGCAGACTGCCCTCAGACTTCATTTGTACCTAGATTCATCTAGAGCTCCAACTTGCCAGTCTGCACAGCAGACTTTGGACTTGCCAGTATCTATAGTCACATGAGTCAATTTCTTATAATGAATCTCACATACATCTGTATATCTGTATCTATACACACACACACACACACACACACACACACACACACATATACACACACACATGCACACACATAACACTATACACACATCCTATTAGTTCTGTTTCACTGGAGAACCTTGACCAAAAAATATAGCGTATATCAATTTTTAGACATGTAGTGAAGAGAGATACTCTGTTTATCAGTAATATAAATGAAAATATCCTACTTTACTCATTCTTAATATCAATGCTTCTTGACCAGAAGGACTTCTTCAGATGTACCAAATTGAAATGAGAAAGGAACATATTATATTCAATATGCAAAAGAAAAAAGTACAATGAATGTGGGTAGAAAAGGCACAAGAATGTAATGCAAATGTAAGTGAATGTAAATGAGAAAGTGTGTGAATTCATGGCCATTTTCTTCTCAGAATGTTAATACTGATATAACAGGCTACCATCTGAATTAACTACTGAGTTACCTAATTAATGTGACTATTTTTCAGAGATTATTGTGTCAAATTCTAAATAAATCAATAACAAATACAGAGATCTTAAAACCCCTGGTTATGATGTGAATGACCTTTGGAGAGCTAGAGAGATAAGGTAGCTTTATACTTGTTCAATATAGCATTGGAATCCTCCTACCAAGGCAAGAAACAGGAACTTCTAAAGCCTCACATCAGGATACTTTTATCACAATCAGGCAAGCTTCTCACTGAGAGCCTACAAGATATTAAAATTTAGAATATTAAATATACAATCACATACAACACCGTTTCAATACCATTAGCTTCCAATAAATCAAATTTGCAGGGATTAAAGTATCTACTTATGATGTTTCAGTGAGAGGAAATATTAAAATTCATGAGTATTCTAAAGGATACCATTACTAAAGCAGAACAGATTACAGTTCTGCCAATGAAAAGCTGGAAATTTCCAATAGGCCTTTACCATGAAATTATCGGAAATCAACAGGGAAATAAATGTCTTCATTAAAAAACTGTAGATTTAACTTGGATGGTTATAGAAGATGATGAAGTTAGAGAGGTAATTTAAAAATAGCTGATATCCTTTATAGCTACTAGGAAAGAGAAAATACCAGCAAAGAGGTTAAAGAGAGCACAAAGGACATTTTAAAATAGTTTAAGGAGAACAAGATCTAAAAAAGATGAAACAGACTCTTCTAGAAAAAGTTGGTTATAGAAGCCATAGAAATTGTTGAATAATAATTAGATTTAGAAATAGCAGTAATTTATAGTAGAGAGAATATTGAAATTTTGTAAACTATTGTTAAATTCTTTATAAATTATAAAATTGAGAAGCAGTATGAATCTAGAAACAAATAAATCAAAAGAAAATACTTTACAAAGCAATATAGGATATTAAATACTCACCTTCAGTAAAGGTATCTCTTTATGAAAGATTTCCTTTTTTGGTACTGACAACAAAATATTTGAATTTAGAGATAGAAATGTTCATTATATTCAGGAACACTGTAAATGTTTTTATCACAAGCTTTTTTTTACAATTAATATCATAGAAGCATGATAAACTTTGGGCTCAAGCTGCATCGGTCAGTTAAACTGACAGATTAATTTGTCTTTTAACTTAAGCTTTCTTGCCCATATACTCTACCCAGGAGGTGTGGCTAGTACTTGGATTCATGGTGGCAGATGTTCATAAAGGAATCTTCTGGGGATGGCTTTGTTTATTAGGTTCTTCTGCTTTGGAATATAGGAACAGTAATAATTAATGAATAGGTGTAAGCTGTTTCTCTCACGGTGTAGTTCCTTTTAATTAGCCCGGTACTTCATTAAAAGCATGAACCTCAAGATAGTCTTGTGAGGTCTGCTTTTTACTTATCCCCTGCAATTACCCATTGAGAGGAAGGCCTCTGTATAGAGAAGTTCAGGATGGTGACTGATTAGCACAGAGCAGGTGATCACAGTTCGGGAATCAGCCATGAGGACACACAGCGCTTGAGAACCCTTCCAAGTCCAACGGTTGAGAGGGATATAAAATGATGCCTTTCCTCTGTGATGGATAGCAGAGAAGAATAATCCTTGCAAAGGGGGATATGCTGTTGTGTCTATTACATGTATTTGTCATACTTGTTTTTTAATCATTCTTTCATTTTTACATATGTAGGTCACTTTTATTTGTCAGTGCTAAAAAATTCAAGAACATGGTTTTGTTCATTCGATTTTTGTTCTTTACAATTTCTGCCACTTAGTTTCCTTGAGTTTCCTTATATCCAAAAGAAAAAGTGAATACGTACGTCAATGGTTGATTTAAATACTACATTCCGTGTGTTGGTTTGTGTGTAAGTGTCTAGCCCAGGCTACCACATAGCAGATAGTAAACAAAATTTCTTTCCCTAGCCTACCTTACCATTACAAAATGCTACCGTTAGCAGCTTGGAACTGAACTTACTTTAAGTGGGGTCTAATCGTTACAGGAGCCAGGAGGGTTGTTACCCTTCTGTACGCGACACTGTCCTTAGGTTAGTATCACCTAAGATTTAGTTAGATTTTTTCCTCCCATATTGTTGGCTTATATTGAACTTGTATGTGTCTAAAACCCTCTATATTTAACTCTTGTGAATGGCTCAAGCCAAGCCTTGCCAATAAATTGTTCAATAAATTCCTTTTAACAGAGTATCTTCTCCCATTTCCCTTACCAATAATTTCTTTACACAGTCCTGTTGCCTTCTGCTCCCAACAGAAGCCTGTGTACTTCATGAAGCTCTCCTGGGATCCCATTTAGCCTGCAGAGAAGAGAAAATCTCTGATTATCTAATGGTGTTGGAAAGTCAATCAATAAGCAACATGGATTTAGTAACAACAAATAAAGCCAAGCACTAAGGCTTTGGTGTTTGTTGCTAAACGAGTGGGATTCTGAAAGAAAAGCATTTCTTTTATACTAGCTATCAGGGAGACTTCTTTAAAAAAAAAAAAAAAAAGACCCAGTCTAAGGCCAAATTACATTTAATTGTGGATATTTTAAGTGATGAGACTTAACTAAATAAATAATTGAGGCAAGGATTATTTATCACTGATTTAAAAAAGAATAATATGTTTAATTATGAGGAACACTCTTGGACAAGTGGCTTGATGTCTTTGAGCACAGCTAAAAGGGAGACATAGTGATTACTGGAGGCTAAAAAAGCATTACTATAAAGAGAGAGGAAATTAGCCAAAAACTTCCAGACTAAAGAAAGAAGACAAAAAAAAAAAAAAAATCCACTATAATAGATACTGAGGAGGAAATAGTAGATACTCTTTTATGACTCCAAAATGAAATGCAAACATGTAAAGTACAAAATTTGCTGTAGAAAAATTTTGAAGTTAAGCATTACAATTAATCTGAGCATTCGGTCAAGAACGCAAGGAGATTCCTATCAAGAGTGCAGAAATGCCCCCTTTTTGTGAGTGAAATCATCACGGAAGAGATTGGTTTATGGATGTCAGTGTGCTGGTAAGCTCCCTGCCCCTGCGTTTGCTTCCCTTAATTCTCTTAATCTCTGGCTTCTTAAAGATACAGTCACTGAAATTGATTTCTATAGAAAAATTTTAAGACTCCCAGTTCCTGGTTATGTCATTATATTTAATAAGGAGGTTATATTTACCTATGGAATTACTTAGATTTTTGTTTTAGAAAACCGTGGTATACTTCAATTATGGTTTAGGCTTGGGTTCTTCTCTCTAGCCAGGATCCCTACCCTTAGGGGTGTTATCCCATCCAAGGATCCCTGGAAAGTTGAAGCAAAGGGAAGCCATTCCTAAGGCATTCTGTGGAAACCTTACCTTGGAAGGGATAGTAGAATTAGAAAACCAAGCAAATTAAAAGTAAACTCATGCCTTGCGTGTGAAGGGCACAGTGAGGATGGATGCCAGATCTAGTAGCAGGACTGGGCAGTGAGTGGCAGGGATGAACAAAATTTGGGTTGCTCAGAAGGAAAGGTTAGGTGTGGTAGTTCTACATTGGTCAGCCAAGAGTAAAACCCAACCATTGCTTTTAGATGTACTTGCTGCTGTTGTGGAAGCTGTGTGTCAGCTTAAAGCAACTGTATGCACATCTTTGGAGAGTTTTTACCCATCCTTCATTGTTTAAACATATGCTTCTTTTTCACCAGTCTGGTGCTAGCAAGTGAGATTATGCCCCATTATTTCCCCACGTGGTTAGTAGGTGGATTCATACCTGATCTCCTTCTGGGAAATTATCATCCCTTTAAGTATACCTCCTGGTAAAAATCTTCCATTTTCTCTGATCTGGTCTCATCTCTTCTAGTTTTGCCACCATCGAGCTTTTTCAGTCACCCAAGCACTGCTGGCCCAGGTGATCAAGCTCTTGGCTAAACAAAGCAGCTCTTTTGATGCACTGTTTTCAGCCATTCATGGCTTACAATTTCCATCTAGTCTCACCTGTTCCTTCTCACTCAATGTATGATGTTCCCTTCTGGGCCATTTGAACTCCCAATTCTGCTTCCTCACCCCAGACACTATATGGCCTTGATGAAGGCAACTCCACTCCCTGTGTCTCCCTGCAGTGCAAGTTAGGCCAAGGCTGGATTTTTAACAAGACTGATGAAACTTTGCAGTAGCAGACGATACATGGAATAGCTTAAAATTTGTCAAAAAAAAAAAAATTACTTCTACTTACTGACTTGTTCAGACCTCTTTTTCAGGGTGTCTTCCCGGCTCCTGTGAGGATTCCCTGTGCTAGAGAGGGGCAAACTCAATCCCCACAATAGGGATCTCCTGAGATTTGTACATCTCAGTTCTCATACATGTGCTTTCCTTGTGTGCCTCTGAGAAATGCAGGACTCCTTCCCCTCCAGTCTACCTCTAATTCTGTCACAGGAGACTGACACACTCTTCTCCAGACACTTCCCTGGATTTCTCATGCCCATTACTGTCTTCACCAAAGGGGTGTGGAGTGACTTTTATTTCCCACACAAGTCAGTCATCCTATTCTGTATTTATCAAAACTGAGTCTCTGAATCCTAAATTATGCTATTCATTGTGTTTTGGTCTAGTTTGGAGCTGTGCCAAGTCCTTGGCCATTCCTTTACATATTTTTTCCGTTACATGAGATGAAAGTAAGGTCAGAACTCTGTTATTCTCAGGACAAAGTCTGATCTAAGGCATTAATAGCCATGCACAGTCTTCCTCAGAGAGATATATACCAAGTAGAGATGACTTTCTAAATCCAGATGTTTGAGAGGAAAACACAAAATAAATTGATAATTAGATAAAAGATTTCTCTAACTCTCTATGGGTACTGCTCTGCTAAGGAAGCCTATTAAAGTTAATAGACCAAAGATCAAACCCCTCTGTCTCAAGTTTTCCTCAAGAAGGATAGAGAAGGATACATACGTGTAAATTGAAGGGTTCAGTTAAGTGACACCCAGGCAGATCAAAGAGTGGTCTTCCCTAAAAACAAATGCCATTTCTATCCTCGAATATGGCAATCTTGCATGATACCACTACACCAGCGGTGCTGTTTCTATCCTCGAATATGAAGGGAGATTTGTGACTCTCAAAATGTCAGTCTTCCAACCTCAGCATTGAAAGAGACATTCTCTGTCCCGTGTGTCATTATAAGAATATTAAGGAACTAAGCACAGAGTATTGCGAAGACTGAGTCTCACTCTTTCTTAAGAGGAAATATTGACTCAGTAAGACCCTCCTTTGGATTTCGTTCTCTTCCTGAATGTGAATATTGTGTAGCTGCTCTGATTATTTGGGACATGCATGGGGCATGGTCTCAGTGGTAAAGTTTTAATTATTTTAGTAAATGTAGAGCTCTTATAGATTTATGATGTTTTCTTATTGGGCCATGGAAAGAGAGTTACATAGAAAAATCTGAAATTTTTCCTCCCAGAAGTAGCTATGCTATGAACATTTATAGCTATATCTATGCTATATACATTTATAAAATAGGGTTGTTTATTTTTATAGTTATATTTTTGGAATCCATTAGGACTACTTTGGGAAGTAAATAGATTTTCTTGGTGTTGACTATAATCATGACGTCATTAGAGGTTACTATCTCCTTTGAGATGCATATAAAATTGATTTGCATCCTATATTTTATGTTCAATAAGAAATCCAATGCTTTCCCCAACATTTCTGTGAAGTCCCAGGAGTGTGCATTTGTGCAGTCACTTCTAATTCCAATTTCTGGTTCATTCTGAATTTAAACTACCTATTTGTCACTTCTCCTAGCTGCTTTCTCCATAGTCTACTCAAATGAGGAATATTTCCCGCGTCTGTAAGTTCTCCCATGTACCACTTACAGAAAGCGTTTATAGAAACAACAGATTATACTGAATATTTAGAGTTAAGGGGGTGTGGGAGGGGACATGGCAATAATGTATAGCAGTCCACATAAAAACTACTTATATACTTCTTTTTGAGTTCTTTTCTTATTACCCCAGCTTGTAATAATAGCCAGAATTTCTGATTGGCAAAATGTCTCTGGGGCACTGCTGGGTAAATGGATTTTCATGTACAAAGAATTTTGTGAAATAAAATAGAGAAAATTATTAATCAAATGTAATTACACATGGTAAATTTTTATACAGCCCCTCTGATCATTTTCATTTTTATTCTTATTAAGTTCTTAAAAGTTTGGTAGTTTTTCGCAGGCTAACTTTTGGTAGAAAGATGTATCTCAGAGATCAGCACATTTATCTGTATCAAATTGTATCAACTAGAGTTCTTTGTTTTTCTTTGTGGCTCTTTTGTGTTTAATAATGATGTGAATTTCCCCATGCCAAACTTTCCAAATCTAAATTTTGTACAAAAATTGATTTTTCTAACAATTTTTAGTGAGTAACATGTTTTGATACGTGCATTGTTGTCAGTTGTCAACTTTTTATTTCTACCAGAAATATTCATTTTAATTTAAATAAAGACAGATGGAATTTAACATTTAATTGATAACATTTTCAATTTTAATTAACAGCAACCGTTATTGTTTAATGAATTTAAGTAATATAAGCCTTTGGTTGGGAAGTTCTGTGCATTGTGGTTTCAAGTGAAATGGGAAAGAAAGAGGGTGAACACAGAGGACACACAACCAGAGGTGGAGGAACAGAGAGGTGGGTATAGAAACAGGATCATCAAGTAATGTGGAGATTTGCTATTTCTTTTTGGCTAAATGACTCTTATGCTGTGCATGGCTGTATCAGAATTCCCCTAAGACCAACCTGTCAATGTCAAAGGATGAAATGAAAAGCTTTCATGGTCTTATTTTTTAATGGAAGTGTAGTTGATTTACAATGCTGTGTAGTTTCTTATATACAACATAGTGATTTGTGTATATATATATATATATATATATATATATATATATATATATATATTCTTTTTCAGTACAGGTTATTAAAAGTTATTGAATATAGTTCCCTGTACTATACAGTAGGCCTTTGTTGTTTATTCTGTATATAGTAGTTTGCATCTGCTAATCCCAAGCTCCCAGTTTATCCCTCCCTGCTTTTCCCCTTTGGTAACCTCAAGTTTATTTTCTATTATCTGTGAGTCTGTTTTGTAAATAAATTCATTTGTGTCATTTTTTTAGATTGCACATATAAATGATATCATAGAATGTTTGTCTTTCTCTGCCTGACTTACTTCACTTGCTATGATAATCTCTAGGTCCATCCATGTTGCTGCAGATGGCATTATTTCATTCTCTTCTTGTGGTTGAGTAGTATTTCATTATGCATATGTACCACATCTTCTTTATTCATGGTCCTATTTTAGATCTTGCCTCCATATGACTCTTTGCTCACCTCTGTTCTCACCCTGCATTCCAATCTTTGTGAGACTTCCTGCACCCTACAGTTCCCATCTCCAGTTAAAACCCTACGATTTCTCACCTAAAGCAATGCCTTCTGCTAGATATGGGACCCTCTATCTTGGAGAGAAATCATCCTCTTCCTTAGGGGCAGAATTAACTACCGAAGGTTGTGGTGCTCTTTGGCTGAGTTAGATACCTTGGTTTCCTTCCCCTCTGTGCTTGTTATGCCGGGAACATCTTTGTTTCTACCTCCACCCCCCAGTGCTCTTTGCAAGTTCTTCTCTTGTTTCTAGTTCCATTAGGCTTTGTTTTCTGTAGGACAGAAGATTTCCATTCAGGAGCCTCCTCACTCTACCACAACCAATTCCAAATATGCCTACTGCTTGAGGGCATTTTCAGGGACAGAACTAGCTCATAGAGGTGATTCTGAACATCTCCTTGCAGGTGGTCCTGCTCATATTATACCACGTGTACATGTTACTTCACTTGCGTGTAAGGCACACAGGTGATCCTTAGAGATCCAAACCTTTGTGAGAGTCAGTAGAATGTTCTACACTTGAACATTTATTTGACATAAAAATATATTAGAATGTGCTTTAATGCTCTGTTTTCGCAAAGCTAAGCATTTAAAGTATAATCTTGTTTCTTCAGTAAGCCTGATAGACATTGCATTTTCTTAATATTCACACCAAATTGAGCAAATGAAAGAATTTTACCTCATCTGAAACATCCTGTTAAGCTTATGGTTATATTTAATGTAAAATATCTGTGTTATTGTTGTTTAAAGCACAGGCACAGATTTGAGTGGGGAGATTTATTTATCTATTTTAAAGTCATGATGTAAATCTAGTCAACCATACTTTCTTGCTCCAGGCTCAAGCCTACACACAATTTTTCATTAAAATATTATTTGAACCGAGGACATCTGCAGTTGTCTGGAACATATTTTCTCCAGTACTTGATTTTAAGCTCTCTATGCATACTGGGATTCCCTAAAAAATTCTGTGGCGTGTTTGAGTGTCACTGAGCAAACAACAGCTATACCTACACAAGAACGGTGCCGATCTGAGTGGGTCATACGCCAGCTTTATTAAGAGCATCTTCAAAAAATTTAATTACTCTTATTCTGTTAATAATACTGTTCTCTGAATAAAGAACTTCTCTATTCATAATACATGATTTATTATGAAATGTCTTAAGCATAAAGAAAAATAGTGAAAATAATGATGAATATCTACCATCACCCAGGTTTGTCAAATCTTGATATTTTGTCATGTGTTCTTCTGATACTTTAATTATATTTTACATTTGACTCATACTTGTCAACTATCCCTTCTTCCATTTTCCTCTCCTTCTTTCCAGAAGAAACTGATATCTTTGTTGTTTATCAAAACAATGTATGTTTACACTTTAGTTACTTATGTGTGTATTCTGAATTGATACTTAATATTTTTAGGTTGTTAAAAACATGTAAATCTTATCATAATATAAGTTAGTTTTTCTTCACTTGTGCTTTTTAATATTGTTTTTCCTGTTAATATTGCAGGTATAATTTATTCATTTTCACTAGATAAGGATTCCGTTGTATGAACACAGCACAATTGATTTCCCCTTGTCTTGTTTTCCCGACTTTTTGTTTTTCATTTTCCTAGCAGTTACACTTTAACAGGGCTCTTTGACACAAAAACATGTGAGCCTTAATAAATGATTACTCTTTGAAGCCATTGAGATTTGGAGTGGTTTGTTACTCAGCAACAGTGCTAATTCCTTCAGTTGAAAGTAACAGACTATGTCTTCTTAATCCCTAAAGTACTTTCTATTTGTCATTGGATCCATGTTCATAGTGTTTCTGATCATAGTTACTGAGGATCTCTATCTTAGTTTACCACTGAAGTTTCTGTTCTTTGAGCGCCCTGGAATCCTCGTTTTAATTGTTTATTCCCCTACACCATTTGTTCCTGGCTTGGCAGTGGAACAGTTATTTCATTTCTAAACTAAGTGAAACAAATTAATGTTAAAATAAATTTCGTCTGTGTTTCTCTTTTCTACAATAGCCTGTGCCTTGTTTTCATTTAAAACCAGTATACCCAACACTTCTTCGCTGAGTTTTTCTAGACTCAGTGTAGAAAGAGCCTGTTTTTGGTCCTTTCGTCACCATCTCCAGTGCTCTTCTCCAAAATTTTTCTCTGCTGTTTCCAGCTTAGTCCATTGGGAGCACAAAACCTCCCTCTGAAATGATGAAAAGTCTATTTTATTGGTGATACAACCAACAACAACCAACTGTTCTTCTCTTGCACCTTGAAACCATCTCCTAAATTCTTAACTTCTGACATCGGCCCCACTTGCTGTCTTGTATATGGGGTAACTTGATTTTTTTTAAAAATTTATTTGCTTTCTGTTTCCTACGGTGATAATGTGATTTACAAGAAATATATTTTTGGTCATTCGGATGACCAAAATATTTTTTTCATATATATTTGGTCTTCATCCACAGTTCCTGGCTTACAACTGCCAAAACCTTTGGGATTTCTTAAGTGTTAAAAGTGGTGAAGTGTCCTTTGTTATGCTAATCAGGTGACTTTTGGAAAGCTTCTGAGGGTGGGGGCTGATTGCTGTGGTATCTGATCATGTGATTAGAGGACTAGAACTTTCAGTCCTACCACTTAACCTCCTTGAAGAGGAGAGAGATAGAGGTTGAATCAATCTCCAATGGGCAATTATCTAATCAATCATACCTATGTAATGAAGTCTCCATAGAAATTCAAAGGGACAGAGAGCTTCTGGGGATACAGCTGAGCTTGGAGAGGATGTGGAAGCTCTGAATCCTTTCCCCATGCCTTGTCCTTCATCTCTTCTGTCTGGCTGTTCCTGAGTTGTATTCTTTCATAATAGTTTGGCAATCTAGTAAGTACAGTTTCCTCTGGTTCTGTGAACTTCTCCAGCAAATCAATTGGATCCAAGAAGGAGGTTGTGGGAAGCTCTGACGTAAAGCCAGTGGGTGAGAAATACAGGTGGAAACCTGACATTGAGACTGGTGTCCAAATGGGCTGTGGGGGGCAGTCTTGTAGGACTGAGCCCTTAACCCATGGAATCTTTGCTATCTCGGTGTAGACAGTATCAGAACTGAGTTAAATTATAGACCAGCTTGCTGATGTCCAAGAATTGTATGGTGTTGTGTCCTACCCTCCCTCCCCTGCTTCCCCCTTGGAATTGAGTCCAAGAACCTAATTTACCTACATATTTTACTTCTGGATATTTGGGAGTGGACAGAGAAGTATTTATTGAAAAAAAGATTGGTTTATTTTTAGAACTATTATTTGAACCACTGCTAATTTTTAACTCATCCTTAGCAAACTTTGCCCCATATTCTTTGCTCCTTGACTCTCCCTTAACCCTATGAGAGCTCATCCAATTCAGTAACTTTTTTGGTGTATTTTTCCAAATACACAGTTCATTACTTATGTCTTCTAAACATCCTCCCTTGTATTCTTTTTCTTTTTGTTACAGCTTAAATCTTTATTATCTATTGTTCATTTTGAGTACCAAGTTATCAGTTTTACTGTTTTACTAGTTAGTTACCTTAATCTGACCATTAATATGACTTAAAATTACTCAGCTGAAAATGATCCATTGCTTCATTCCTGATTAATGTGAGGATAATGAAAAATGCCAGCCTTGACATTGTCATTTTTGATTTGGTACACTCGATAGATATGGTCCATGTTGAAATAAAATGTTCTTGCTTCACCCTTATCAGGAAGCTATGCACTATGTTTCCAAATGATTGTGATAGAATAGTTACCTTATGATTTCTTCATTATTTGTTTGTTTGTTTATTTATTTATTTATATTGAGGCACAGTCAGTTTACAATGTTGTGTCAATTTCTGCTGTACAGCACAATGTCCCAGCCATACATGAAGATACATGTATTCATTTTCACATTATTTTTCACCATAAGCTACTACAAGATATTGAATATATTTCCCTGTGCTATACAGTATGAACTTGTTCATCTATTTTATATATAGCAGTCAGTATCTGCAAATCTCAAACTCCCAGTTTATCCCTTCCCTGTCCTCTTCCCCCTGGCAACCACAAGTCTGTATTCTATGTCTGTGAGTCTGTTTCTGTTTTTTATATAAGTTCATTTGTCTTTTTTCTTCTTTTTGGATTCCACATATGAGTGATATCGTATAGTATTTTTCTTTCTCTTTCTGGCTTACTTCACTTAGAATGACATTGTCCATGGCCATCCATGTTGCTGCAGATGGCATTATTTTATCATTTTTAATGGCTGAGTAATATTCCACTGTATAAATATACCAAAACTTCTTTATCCAGTCATCCATTGATGGACATTTAGGCTTTCTCCATATCTTGGCTATTGTAAATAGTGCTGCTATGAACATTGGGGTGCAGGTGTCATCCTGAAGTAGGGTTCCTTCTGGATATATGCCCAGGAGCGGGATTCCTGGGTCACATGGTAAGTCTATTCCTAGTCTTTTGAGGAATCTCCATACTGTTTTCCACAGAGAAATGCAAATCAAAACTACAATGAGGTATCACCTCACTCCAGTCAGAATGGCCATCATTCAAATATACTATGTCTTGATGTTGCATTAGTTTGGGTTCTTCTTGTTTGGGACCCTTTGTGCTTTCTGTACTTGGATATCTGATTCCTTCTTTAGGTTTGGGAAGTTTTCAGTCATGGTTTCTTCAAATACCTTTTTAATCTCCTTTGCTCTTTCTTCTCCTTGTGGGACCTCTATTATGTGTAGGTTGGCATGCTTTATATTATCCCATAGGTCCCTTATATTGTTTTCATTGGTTTTTATTTGTTTTTCTCTCAGCTGTTCTGATTGGGTGACTTCTATTTTCCTGTATTCTAAGTCACTTATTTGTTCCTATGCATTATCTAGCCTACTTTTTACAGCCTTTAGCTCAGCTCTCATCTCAGCAAATGAGTTTTCCAATTTTAATTGGGTCCTCTTTATAGTTTCAATTTCCTTTTTGACATACATTCTGTCTCTATTCACAATCTCTTTTAGTTCCTTCAGTACTTTGATCACTCCTTTTTTGAAATCATGATCTAGTAGATTAGCAAGGTGTATTTCATTGATTATTCTTTCAGGGGATTTCTCTTGTTCTTTTAATTGTGAGTGGTTCCTCTGCTTCTTCACTTATATCTCTCCAGCACTATGGATTAACAATAACAGAAGAACAAAACAAATAGAAATTAAAATCAATTTGAGACAAATTAAAAATAATTTAAAAGAAGAAGAAAATTGAAAGCAGTATGATTGATAACAGAAGAACAAAACAGTGCTAGAAATAAAATTGAGACAAATTTTTTAAAATTTTTAAGAATTTTTAAAAGAAAATTTCAAAAGAGATTTTAAACATTAAAAAAATTAAAATTAAGAAAGGAAAAGAAAAAAGGAAAGAAAAAAAAAGGTTGATGTGTTTCCATGGAGACTGTGAGTGCTTCATAATTTTGTCCAGAGGTCCTTCTTAAGTATGAGTGGTTGCCAAGTCTTCCTCCAGAGCCTTTTGTCTGTTATCCCTTTGGCTGAGGGTGTGGCCAGTATTTTGGTGTCAGAGCCTGCCCTGGCTATCGAACAGGGCCTCCTTTTTGTTCTGTGGTTGTTGCCGCTCCTGCCCTTGCTTTGCAGTGGGAACTCCACTTGCCGATTCCAGACGTGCTCCGGTCATGCCCCAGGTCTGTGCTGCTCCCGGTGCTGGTAGGCAGGCAGGTCATCTCTCCTCCCAATGCCATGTCTGTGAGTTGTGCTACTGTGTGGTAGGTGGGCGCTTCTAGCCCCCTCCAGACACCTCGTCTCTATGCCTGCACTCATTCACCATAGGCGGGCAGGTCATATCCCTTCTCAACACTGCATCCTGGCACCATGCTCCTGCGAGGTAGGTGGTAGGGTTGCTCCCCCATTCAGTGCCACTCCCCACACCGTCGCATCCATCATTCGTGCTCCATAGGTGGGCTCACAGAAAATGGCTGTGCCAGCCTCACTCCTTCTCACACACTCGCTGTGTGCCAGAAGTCCGCTCCTTGTTGGTTTGCCTTAGAGGCTTGAGTTCAAAGAGGCACCGGGGCAGAACGGTCCCCTCTGCCTGGGGCTGTAAACAAATTTCAGTCCCGCCTATGAGGTTTCGAAGCTGCTAGGTAAAGATTCAACCCCACCTCCGCCTGGGAGCCACGCACTGGAGAAGATAGTAGCCATGGCTGAGCCCCGCCTCTCTTCTCTAGAGAACATGCCAGGCACGGTGCCTCGGGTCTGCAGAGACAAAGGCTATGGCACCCCTCCCCCCAGGGCACACCAACAGTGTTGCTTTTTTTTTTTTTTTTTTTTTGTATATTATGTGGTACCCAGGCTGTTCTGCTTTGTATACCCTCCCTGCCACAGCGCACCACACACTGCAGTCCCCCAGGGTCGCCTCTGTGCTGGCCAAGTCCTCCACCCGGCCAGGGAGGCTTGACCCATCCCACCCCTGCCGGTTCATGAATAGGTCTGGGGGTCTCAGGAACCCTTTGTGCCTGTTTACCTTAGTTCTATTGGCCAAGGGCTATTCTATACAGATCCACCTTGGAGGTTCCCCCTCCATCCAGCTGATGGTGGGTCTGTGGATGTCACTTTCGGTGTACTTGTGGGAGAGGGTGAGCTACGAGCGTCCTTCTACTCTACCATCTTGGTTCTTCCTCTTCATCATTTTAAATATATCACAACCCTGTTGTCTATAATCACAATGTGTTCAACTCTTAGTTCATAATTAAATTTTTTTTTATGTGTAGAGGTTTCACGATGCCCTTACTTCTAGTTCCTTCTTCTGCTATTTTCTAGATCTACTGAAACTCTGGCCCAGTTGTATTATTCTTTAAAGGGGAGATGTTGTATGGGGGCTCATGGGTCCATCCAGTCTGCATGAGCCAAACATGCTAAGCCATCCCTTCTATGGTCTATCATCCTATTCTGGGTATAGATGAAGATCAATAAATATAAAGCCTTTAAAAAGAATGTTTCCTGAAAACGCTGCTTGATTACTGCTTAACCTTGTTCTCCAGAAAGTGCAGATCTCTGTGGCCCTCAGAATTATTTAGATATCACCAAGAATGGACTAACACAACCATAGACTATCAGGGCTGGGAAGGATCTTAAAGTCCATCTAATAAAATCTTCTCTTGTCAAGACATGAATTGAATAGTCAAAATTTGACTAGTTTTGTTTTCAAAAGTTAATTTTCATATGGTTCACCTCATAGATGAGATGGGGAAAGCCCTATTCAGTTGCCAGTGAGATCTGTCTACGCCATGGCCACAGCATTGTGCAGACCCACGTCTGTGATCTTAATGACAGCACTTGCTCTATCACTCATCTGGCTTACCTCTTGTTAAAAAAAATTAAAATAGTTGATACATATTTGGAATGGAAGGAGGCAGGAAAGAGCCACATAAAAATTTATCTCAAGGAAAATTAGGACATTTCAAATGAGATGAACTAGCAAGATACATTGATGCGATCCTTTGCCAGCAGGGAAGCATCCTGGATCGTTTCCTTTGTTCCAAGCCATTCTGCTATGATCTGAATAGACTCTTTCAAGTGATGAGTGGGCACACTTCAAAAATCATTCATAAGTAAGTTTCTCTAGATCTTGGAAAGCATTTTTCTATACAAATAACATAATAAATGATTAATATGTTCCCTGACCAATATTGCAAGGTTACTTTAACACACAAGCTACCGACATATATTGGAATTGTTTTACATACGTCTAACAGTGGTATGCCTCTTTATTTCTTTGGGACAGCTGCTCTCTTAGTTCTAAATCTTCCCCCATCAGGAGTGGTGGCCATTTCCAGTACTGATGTAGAACAGGGTCTTCACTGGAGGTAGATTTTAGGGTACACTCAGGAACTTTTCAGAAACTTTTTCACTCAGTCCCTTTTTTAATTACTTGATAGAAAGGGTCTCAGGATAACCACTGTCCAATTGTTCAGAATAAAAAGATAAAAGGAGAACTGCACGGACAAGGAGCATGCAGTTTCAGACTTCCGTGGGGATGTTTTTGGTACAGTTGTTTATAAAGTGAGGACCACCTAATCCTCAGTTTCTGTGGTCTGGGCTTCCCATTTTGCATCTTGATCTAATTTTTAAAATTATGCTATTTCATGACTAGCTTGTGAAAATTTGAGAGCTGCGTTTAATTAGAGCAGCAACAGTATATTGAACTACTTCAGTATTTCTCATGTCTGAACTTTTCAAATTTTTTTAAATTTGAACCAATGCTGTATTTTCATTCAACTTCATGGCGTTTTTTGCAATGTGCACTGTAGTAGTGGGAACTTCCAAAATTAAAAAAAAAAATAACTGACTTTCTGAGAGAAGCTTTGTTTCTGAAAGTAATTATTTGCAATAATTGCTATGCTGTTTTCTGAAGAGGTAAGATTCCTGGTGTCACATGGCAACCTTATCCCTGGGTCTCCTGCTGGCTCCTGCCAGATACTGTGTATTACTCCCCTGTGGGAAAACCCACATGGGTTTTTCTCCAGGCCACCTGTGAAGAAGGAAGGGGTTTTTAATTTTTTTCCTTAAACTTCTAAGAGAATGGGAATAGCTACAATGTGGATTGGAGGAGACAGAATCACTTATGATAGCTGTTTTTAAAAAAATTCAACCTTAGGAGCAAAACAAGTTGGACTGACAGTCTCAAAATCTAACATTCTCTCACATTTTCTTGTAAATGTATGTTTTATTGAAGCATAGTCAGTTTACAATGTGTCAGTTTCTGGTGTACAGCATAATGCTTCAGTCATAATGAACATACCTATACATTTTTTTAAAAAAGAAATTGACAAGACTTTGCTGAATCTTGCTGCCCTCCCGTTCTACTCACATCTTGCCATCTTCTATTTTCTTACTTTAAATCAAGTTTCTAACAAAGGAGTAAATATTGGTAAATGTTGGGAAGTTTCAGACATGGGTCTCTTACTTTTTAAATCACCCAGTGGCTAGGTTTACGATATGTGTAATTTTTTCCCTTTCTCTCATTATTAAAACTTTTCTCAAAGCAAAGCCATCAGTGAATTTCAGGTGCTAGAACTTCCTCTCCATTGTTTTCTGTTGTTGAGGAGAGAAGCTTGCAAGTGCGGATAACTGCCTTCTTAGCAGGCAGTGTTGGACTGCATCTGAAACACCAGAGGTGCCAGGTGCAAGGGCTAAGTCTTTTGGATTTGTGGTACCAGGTATTTGAAATCAATTACAAACCCTGCTGGAATGTCTTTAAATTTTGAAAAGCTTAACTGTGGCCTCCTGGAATATTTATGTGTTTCTTTATTTCCTCTATATTAGTGGACTCTTTTCTCTGCAGTTGGGTGAATGTTGTAAAGGTCTCCTTGGATGTGTTTTGATGTGGGAAAGGTTTTGTGAGTCGTTCCTTATGTTCTCAAGAATGAAACCCCTTATCTTAATGAATAAAATGTCCAGACAACGTATTAGCCCTCCTGGGAGAGCAGTTATGCTTCTACTGTTTGTTGCCTGAAAAAAATGCATAAGGACTGACATTTGCTGTAAATTTAGTAAAGATTCTGGATGTATTTTTTTAATCACCAAGTCATTTTAATAAACATGACAAGGAGTATGCAAATGTGTGAAGTGTATCAGTCACTCTACTCTTGCTCAGTTAGAGAGCAAATTGGTGCTAAGATCTCTAATCACATCCCCCTGTTGCTCCCTTCAGGGGCTCAGGCTCCCATTGATGGAGAACTGTTGTGGTGTTGTGGTGTAAGCTGATTGTGTTGTTTCACTGGGGCTTTACATATATTCTAATCATTTACTTATGAGATTGAGTGATGGACTATAAGATACGTTCTCTGTGAAATGCACTTCTGAACTTCCTAGGGAAAAAAAAAAAAGAAAGACAAGATGAATTAATGTTCTGGCTTATACCAAATCTAGTATTTGTTACAATGCGTGAACTGTCACTTAACCCGCCCTCTTAAATGGTGTTGGTGCTACGTCTTGCGTGTATGTGAGCTGACCTCTCCTTAGCCCCCCTTACTCATCACTTAGGAAGGCTTAGCTCCATTGCTGATTACTCATAATATTTGGCAAGGAAATTATTTTCATTTCTCAAATTTATTTCTGGTGAATTGCTATTAACCGTCATCTACCTAATGGGAGAACTGAAAAGCATTTTCTGCCAGATAAATACACATATGCTCAACTTTGCTGATAAATGCTGCTAGCAGGGAGTGTGCAAGGCCTGTAGCTCAACCTGGCCCATGGTAAGTCCTGCTCATTATCTTCCCAGATTCTGTACATTTATGACTCTATCTTAAAGGATCTTTCTCTTGATTTTTTGTTTTATGAGAGTAAAGTTTTGTTTTTTACATGCAACTGGGAATTTATCTCTTCCCTTACTACCTGGCTATGGCGTAAGGTATACCTGCTTCTAGAGAGAGTTCTCAGAGGGTAGGGAATGGGCCTGTTTTGCCCACTCTGTATCCTAATTGTCTAAAGTGGGAAAACGTACCTAGTAAGTCTCAGTAAATATTATATGAATGAATGAACAAATGCCCAGATGACTCTTGAATAGCAGAACTCACTGGAGTATATATATAATTTTCTGAGCCTCTAAATCACGCCACTCCTCTTACCTATTAATAGAGCTACGAAGTTGTGAAGTCTAGGCATGGGGCGGTGTTGATGCTTTTCAGAATCTAGATTAATGTCTTACAGCATGGTTACTCTCTCTTGTTCAGAAGAAGTCACTTGACTTTGGTATCGGATTTAATAATTGGTTTGTGGATCTTAGGTCTTTTCTTATTTGATATTCTCCATAAGACGCATGCATTGGTATGGACTAAAGACAAAGTTACATTCGAATATAGAACACAAATCCCATTCCACTGGTGAGCAGCCCTGACAGTAATAGATTGCTCATTTAATGGAAGGATCTGTGGTATTATCTGCTGAGATCAACAAAATGGGCCCAGTGAGCACATGACGTTAGCACATTATCAAATGATAATATGGCCATGAATACACTGATGCTCTTGTGAGAATTTCTGTCCTCAAGGAATTGTAATAGATTCCTTGGATACATCTGAAAGTAAATCCATAGAGACGTAATAAACAGAAAAAAATCTTTGGCTTGCTCTCTCTCTCTTACTCTGTCCCTCTCTTTCAGCACTAATGGAAAAAGGCTATTCTAACAGCAAATAGGATTTTTCTGAGTGGCACTTACCGCAGTGACATGGCCCACTCGAAGGGCTGTAGGATATTTTGCCAAACCACTGCTGGGCCTGCCCTTTTGCTCAGCTCCTACGCCGGTTTGGCTCTCATCCACATCAGGAGGCCTTGAGGCTCTGGGAAGGGGCTGCGTCTTCATGTCCTCCCGGACCCCTTGCTGTGACTTGGGATGAAGTAGGTCTGTTCAGCAGCCAGAGAGAGAGAGAGAAAGGGGAGAGAAGGAAAAGTTGATAAAACCTTCATCTACTTTTGAGAATTTTTTGTTTGCTTTGGAACCTTGCTTGTCAGAATTTGGAAAATTTAAGGCAAAGCAAATGTCCAATCTGCTATGAGTTGGTACATAAAAGGTACACCTTTAGTGACATGACTTACTCAAAGGTC
This sequence comes from Camelus dromedarius, assembly GCF_036321535.1. NCBI lineage: Eukaryota > Metazoa > Chordata > Mammalia > Artiodactyla > Camelidae > Camelus > Camelus dromedarius. The sequence continues at coordinate 79,776,462 of NC_087437.1, read as the reverse complement.
AATTGAACTGACATGTTATGCCTAAGAAATGAGATTTTATTTATGCCTCCTTCACGAGAATTAATTGATGACTTTCAACTGTCCCTTGAATAAACTTGGGCTGTAATTGAACATAAGAAAAGAAGTCAAGGCCCTATTCTTGAAGGTTACCTGTCGATCTCAATTATTGAGCAGAGTTGTCACGACTGTCACTTACATGCGTACGGGATATTTGCTAGTGATAAAAACATCCACGGAACAATAGTAAATATTGGGTTCTGCTGGTTAAATCCCCAGGATTAAAAGGAGAGCAACTAAATAGTGTCTGTCAATATTGAGTTCTTCAGAGAAATGCGCAAGATACAACAAGGTTGTTTTTAATCCATTTATTTAGCAGGATGTTCATATTCAGAAATGAGCATTTTTTTTTTTTTTTGTTTTGTTTTGTTTTGCCTTTAAACTCATAGAACATGTTTCTTCACCAGATTTACATGATTGGGGAAGATTTCATGAATGTGTGTGTATTATGGGAGCTTCACAGTGAACAAAGTTGCTTAGCCTAAAAAGATCTGGGCATCACCTGGGTTCCATTTGGCCATAGTTAATATTAATGTTCCAGAGGGATCACACCTGCAGGGCAGTACACTGACAGTGTCGCTTGATTTTCATGTTACCTGCTTACTAGTGCTGCTCATGTTAAATTTGAACTTTCAGAATTATGGAATTTTTTTTGAGCCTTGTAATACCTGTTTCTGTTGGCTACCTCCCGCCACCAATTGGTGGCCTGCTTCTCTGTGTCCGGGAGTTCCCACACTTTAACTTGAATAAGAATCGCCTTGAAAACTCATTATAGTAAGATTTTTAATTTAGTATGCAGGGGTGATCTCAGGAGTTGCATTGAAAAGAAACTCTCTGAATAACTCCAGTGAAGTGGGTGCCCACCCTTCAAGAAACATGGTTTAGACCTTCCTTTAGTTAGCCTGGTTCTTCTGATTACCAAACTGGCTTTCCAGTCTCCTGGTTGTGTATTCTGCCAGCTCTTAGCTGCCCTTCTGTTTGCTATGTGTACTTCATAGAGTTGCAGGCCGGTCCAAAAACAGTGTGGTTGGAGGACTGTGAATATAAGAACTGCTACTTTCCATGGCAGGAGGGGCTTTACAGACCTGATTAAGTAAAGGATTTTGAGATGGGGAGATTATGTTGAATTGTCTGTTTGGGTACAATATAATCACATGGTTCAGAGAGAGAGAGAAAGAGAGTGAGAGCGAGTGAGATGGATAGTTTGATGCTGGCTATGAAACTGGAGGAAGGGACTAGGAAAATTCTTCCTTAGAACCTCCAGAAGGAACATTGGTTTGCCAACACTTTGTTTTGGGGCCAGTAAAATTGATTTCAGACTTCTGACCTTCAGACGTGTAAAGTAATAAATTCACGTCATTCTAAGCCATGAAGTTTGTGCTAATATGTTACAGTAGCAATAGGAGGCTCACGTATTGTCTCTAAACTTGTTCATTCAGTTCAATTAAAAAATGAGATAAATTGTGAGTTTTTATTCCTTAGAATTTTTGAGCACATCAAATGAGATACATTATGTAAAAAATATGGGTGCCAGTTAACTACATGCTGCTGATGAAGATAGTGGTGATGAGGACGCCAACAACTCTGCTTCTTCATTTCTAGTTAGGCAAAGCCTCAGCCCCTGCTAAAAATGATGGTTATTCTGAACTCGTTTGCTTTTAGATCACATTTCTACTTCCAAATGTTCCCCTAGATAGTAAACTCTCTCCTTCTTGTGTGTTTCCAGGAAAAAAGAAAAAACAGCCATATTCTTGTTTCCATATTAAATTAATCCAACTAACAAGACTTTTTGACCATCTACCAACTACCCACAATTATCTATGCCAGGAATCACTTGGCTCAATCATATTTCCCTTGAATTTCTATAATTTATAGTTTTAGGATTGGATGAGGCTATTTTTTCCCTCCAAGTAGAGCTTCTTTAGAAAGTCTCACGATTCCATGACACTCTACTGCTTCTCTTTTTCAGCACCAAGCCTGTTCTGAAACGATGTAAATGATTGAAAAAAATTTTTCCTCTTAAAGGACTGATAATCTATTGTTACAAATGTAACAGGATCAGATGCCACTTAAAGGGAGAACAATTAAAGAATGGTAAGAACTCAGAGGAGAGGAGCTGTGTATTGATAGGTTTGGAAAAGACTCTAAGAAGGAAGTGAGACTGGAGCTGCGATTTGAAGGATGTGTATAATTTGTATAGGAAGAAGGGAAGAGGCAAGGTACTTTAAATTAGGGGGACAATGAAAAATCCATAGAGTCCACTGAGAGAGAAGGGTGAGCAGGGATTGCACTGGAGAGGATCAACCTATACAGAGATGGAATTAAGGTTGAATCATGATGTGCTCAGGCTTTACAGGAACTGGAAGCACTGCTTATTCTGTTGTATTCCTGAACCTCCTTAGAAATCCATACTAACATATCTGTAAGTTTAAACAAAGATACATTTATTTTTCTTCTGTAACAGTCAGATAGAATAGCGTATATTCTTATCCATTCAAGCTGATCATCATCTTGAGATACCAGGGCTAATGGACATTCATCCTCTCTCCTCCCAAATAGCTTGGACCCTCTAATAGTGAATGCCACTAATGGTTATGAAGTTCCAATTTTCGATATTTTTAAAAGGAAAAAAAATATCCGATAGGCATATGGAGTAGAGCAGGACTATTCTAAGTATCGAGGGAACTGTCTGGAGATGGAACAAAGTAATCAGACGTTTATTACTGCGTCTGCCCAGGCACATTAGTATAAAAGGGTCAGCACATCAGTGAAGTAACAGTGCAGGAGCTTTAGCACCAGCATCCCCAGCAAAGTCTCTGCTGCCTTCTGGCTAGGAGCAAAAGAAGAGGAAGCAAATGTGATGATTCAAGAAAATAGCAGGGATGGTGAATCAGAGCAGTCAGGGGCTCCTTCAGAGATCATTTACGTTCATGTTCAAAAGACAGTGACTCCTTCCTTAAAAAAAAAAAAAAAGATTCAATCAATAAATAGCAGAAAGTAGTCCATTTCCTGAGCCCAGAGTAAGTAAGGAAAGACCTGGCATTTTTAGGCAAGGGGAGTCTCCGTATCCATTTCTTAGGTGAGTCAAAACTGGTGCATCCCTCGCTAAAGAAGTCCTGGGGCCCCTGGTCTGCAGCAGCTGTTGCGTGGTGCCTCTCCCACACTGCCCTTGCTAAGGCTTTCATGAGCGTCCAGCTCCGTGCCTCAGTGTGAAATGAATCCGCACGACACCCTAAAGGTTTTTATTGCATTTTAACATTCAAATGATAACATTCAAAAAAAGTACATAAAACAAACAACTTGTTAGGGAAGAATCATAAGATAAACATAAATATAGTCACTATCCCAGTCATGACCATATTGTCATGCATACTGCAGGTGCACCCGGCTGTCCCCCGGGTCCCTTCACATCCATTCTTTTCTCTCTCGCAAAGGTAACCACTGTCCTGAGTTTCTTGGCAATCACGTAGCATTCTTCTTTATACAACTGGCACTTATGTATATATTCCATAAGCACCGCAATTTAGTTTTACTTGTTTTCTTACTAGCATATTAACAGAACTGAATGATAAGCATTCTTTTGTGTTCTGGCTTTTCCTTTTTCCTTTTATTGTTACGTTTGTGAGATTAATCCAGGGAGATTCTTGTGGTTCTTGCAGTTGTTTTTGAAGTCACGCTGGTGGATACAGGCATATCTCAGAGGTATTACGGGTTTGGTTCCAGAAGACCTCAATAAAGTGAATATTGCAGTAAAGTGAGTCACACAGATGTTCTGGTTTTCCGGTGCATATAAACATTATATTTACATGACATTGTAGTCTAGTAAGTGTGCAATAGCATTATATCTAAAAAATAATGTACATACCTCAATTAAAATATAATGCTATTGGGAAAATGACCAATATCTTATTCGATTCAAGATTGCTACAAACCTTCCATTTGTAAAAAATGCAATACCTGCAAAACACAATAAAGCAAATTACAATAAAATGAACTATGCCTGAATTATATTATGTACATGTATTATAGATGGCTGTGTAAATTAGTGCATGTACATTTCAGATAACATTTCTTTATAGAATCTCAGTTAAGATGAACCCTCATCAGCCCCTAAGGGAGGTGTGTTAGTTTTGACTGCTGTCTAATAAATTCAGCATCTTCAGACACCACCTATGTAGTACCACACAGTCCTGGAGGTCAGACGTGTGGGTAGGCTGGACTGGTTTCTCTGCTCTCAGGATCACAAGGCCAAAATCGAGGTATTATTTATTCTGGTCTCCGATCTGAAGGTCTGGGGAAGAATGCACTTCCAACTCATTCAAGTTGTTGTGTCATCATTCCGTTTCCTGTGGCTGTAGAAATGAAGTCCCATCTCTTTGCTGGCTGTTGGCTGGAGGTCATTCTCAGCTAATAGAAGTTGCTGTAAGGTTCTTTTATGTGTCCCCCTAGTCTTCAAAGCCAACCACAGAGCATCAAATCTCAGGCTTCCAGTCTCTCTCATTTTCCCTTCTGACAGGAGCTGGAGAAAAGTTGCTTTGAAGTGATTAGACACACGTAATTAGATTACCCCACCAGGTAAAATCTCTTTTGTCATATAATGTAATACAATCATGGGAGGGATATATAGTCATGTTTACAGATTTCACCCACACTCAAAGGGGTCTTCACAATGTGAGGATCATTGCGGGGATTTGAGAATTCTGCCTCACACAGGAGTGAAGAAAATAATTTTATTGGTTTAAAATCTAGTGTTTCTGAACACTGCATTCAGTAATTTCCACTGTTTTTGTAGCTTTGGTACTTAAGACGACCAGGGGTACTCAGACGTCATGTAAAATTGATACCTACCTTCAACAAAGAAGGCTGTATTCGTCATGCTGTTTTTCTCTCCTCCTTAACTTAAGAATATTACTTATTGAGTAGATGCTATTCATAAAGTACAGTGATGGATACAGAGATAATGTGAACATTGCATAGTAACCTGTGGAACAGCAGATAAATTGTAATAACACTATATTGAATTCAAGAGAGGGCAAGAGTTCATTCTGCTCAGGACATGAGGGACACCTTCACATTTCAACCAAATTTAACATCCATCCTTTGTCTTTGGTCTGTCTCCCTTACTTCTGTTCTTACACTTTTTTTTTCATACATTTAGCAAACATTTATACAGCACTTACTGCCAGGTACTTTTCATGGCCCTGTATATATATATATGAACTTACTTAACCTCACAGCACCTCTGTGAAGGAGCTGTACTCTTAGTATCTAATTTCATAGGTGAAAATGCCCGGGTACAAAAGTTAGGTGACTTGTGCAAGTTTGCACAACAGGTAAGCAGCAGGGTTTGAACCCAGTCATGCTGGCTCAGAGTCCTTGTTTTTAAACCATTATGCTGTCCTGCTCCAAAGTGTAGAAAGAATGCAGATTTAACCATGTTATTTCCAGGTTCATATCGTTGTGAACCATGTAGGGCAGTGGTTTTCATCAGACTCTGCTATTATCCTCCTTCAGCTAGACGTTTGGCAAGATCTGGAGATCCTTTTGGTTGTCACAGTGACACTAGCGTTTAGTGGGTAGAGGCCAGGGGTGCTGCTAGACATTCTAATTCTTTTCCTCCCACAACAAAGAATTATCTGGTCCAAAATGTGGGTAGTGCGAGGTTGGTAGTGCCCCGTGACCCCTAGGATTAAATCAAAGATCGCAAACATGGCAAGCAGGGTGTTTATCTAGCTGGCCTTTCCCTTTCCCTTCCAGTATTTTGTGTGCACAAAGTGCACGCACAGTGCTGTGTCTTGACACTGTGGCTGTGTCTATTCGCTCCTCTCTGCCGGGAATGCCTTCTCTACCCATCCTCTCACCCTCAACACTCTCCATGCATTTACTCGTCCTTTGAGTCTTAGCTCAGGCTGTGGTCACTCTTGAGGCCTTTTCCCCATAGTCCCGACAGGGTGAGGTGCCCATCACCATCAGCCCGCGTGATCTTCAGCTCCCTTGAACTATTGCATGTAAGACACTAAACAATTTTGAGCTCTTCCTTTGCTTCTCCCCCATGAGTCTGGGAATCCAGTGGGAGCAGGGACTGTCTGGCTCACATCTGTGTCAAAAGCACCTAGTAGAGTGTGATTTCTGACACACATAAATCCAATACATCTCAGCTGAATTAGTAAATAGAAGTGTTGTCTTCCTCTGCCAGGGCTGCCGTGACAAAGCCCTGCAGGCTGAGTGGCTGAGACAACAGAACTCCGTTTCTCACAGTTCTGGAGGTGGGGAAGGAGTCCGAGACCGAGGTGGCAGCAGGTCTGCTCTCCCTGAGGCATCTCTCTTTGGCTTGTGGGCGGCATCCTCCCTCTGTCTTCATGTGGCCTTTTCTCTGGATGTGACTCTCCTGTTGTCTTCCTTATAAAGAGATAGATGCTATTACATTAGGGACCCACTCTTACAATTTCATTTAGCCTTTATTGCCTCCTTAAAAGCCTTATCTCCCAGTTCAGCCACACTAGCGGCTAGGGCTTCAACATATGAATTTTCGAGGAACATAATTCAGTACGTAACAAGTACCAAGTGAAAAAAATACAGAAACAGTAATTATATCTCAGTTTAGATAGGAAGATGCTTCTCAAATCCAGTCATTTGATATAAGCTGTTATTAAAATATTAATATTTTGATTAATTCTGTTCACTTTAAAAAATAAGGATATTTATATTATAACTCTAAATAAAAAGCAAGCTTATATCCTTAAACAAATGGTATCCATACAAACGCATGCAATGAAAACAAAAGAGTCATACATACTTGTATCCGGAGAGTGCTGCCCATGGAAAGATTGGCACTTGCATTTATGCTCTCCTTGTTATTGAAAAGATGGTCAGGTGTTTGAGATGTGTGAAGAGTCACTTGCACCAAAGCAATATAGCCAGAAAGAAGGAGAGACAACTGAAGAGGAATGGCATTCTTACTATGTGAATCAACATTGTTTCTTGCACATCGTCACCAAACTAGATGCATCGGAAACTTGGGCACAGGCTAGAATAGAATCTAGGCTGTGTGATGAGGAGTGGGTGGGGCGAGGGGGGAGGCTGCTCATGCCGAGCAGGCTGGGTGGCAGGAGACTGTGCTCTGGTTGATAGCTGGGGTTCTGTGTGTTTGCTCTTGTCTGCATCATTTGATACTGTACAGCGAAGTTAAGTTGGATTCCAAGTATCCAAAAATTGTTACCGATGGTCCCCTTTTGGTACTAAGAGAATCTGTAAACCTTTTAAAGTTTATAATGCTAATTTGATTCCCATTCCATAAAACCATGTTTTGTTTTTGGTGGGTTCATATGTCAAGCAGTGCTTTAGAGTGATTCTGTTGTGGTCTATGACAAGGAGTCTCAAAATCACCTGGAGAGCTTGTTCAGACAGAGTTTGCTGAGCCCACTATTCCCATGGTTTCTGATGAGTAGACATTGGTGGGGACTGAGAATTGATATTTCTCACAAGTTCTCAGATAATGCTGATGCTGCTTTTCCGGATACCCTACTTTGAGAAGCACTATTCGATGGTCCGTATAAAATTCTGCCTTGCCTCCTTGGAAGAGCCATGGATGAAAAGCAACCATATATTGCTCTTCCAAATGGAGAAATTAAAGGCATATGTAGATGCAGTATTTTTTCCCAGAGCATGTTGGAAGCATTCTTGGTATTTTGAGTGCAGTTCCTATTTGGACCTTCATCCAATCACTGAAGACTGATTTACTAAGCTTCTTCGTTTGCTGGGTTCTCTGCTGGGTAGTTGGTGTGCAGCAGTGTGCACAGGTGGGGTCGCAGGCTTTATACAGACTAGTGTTTACAGCAAGCCAAGTGGCTATTTTAGTCAATGTGTGAGCTCACAGAACTGGGAATGAAGTTCTGTCTCAGTTTGCCAAACTCTAGCTTTGTGACCTTGAACAAATCATGTAACTTGCCTGGATTCTCAGTTTCTCCTCTCAAAAATGAGATTAGCATCACATTCAGTGACTGAAATATTTCTGGAGAGGTCTGACATTAAAAATATTTCTGGAACTTATGATATATGATACCCTCACTTTTTTCTCTCCCCCTCTAGGTGCCATAATGGTCTGAATTGAAACAGTTACTATTAGTAAAACACAGTAATAATCTGTATGGCATTTAAGATTAGTTGGTTAGAATCTTATTTAATCAGAATGACCTCCTCTGCTCATGACCTGATCTATTGAAAGCTATTGGAAATACGTGTCAAACATCATAGAAATCAGAAAATTACATTGAAACTGCCTGAACTGTCCTGCAGCATGTCCACCATGAAGTCTTTTCTGTCTCTTTTATGAGGACCAACTCTACCTGTTAGCAGCTTTGCCACATCTGAGCACACATGTGCTCTCCACTCAAAGGCAGCGCAGCTATCCAAGAGACATTAGACAGTTACAAAGCAAAAACAAAACTTTGGCTCTCAGATAAATCTTACAGATGTCTTTGGATATACAGATTTGGGTTTGAATCTCGCCTAAGCTACTTATGACTTTGGTGATATCAGACAAGTTACTTGGACTCCTTGCATCAAAGTTTTGTCATCTATAAATGGAACTAGTGTAACTCACAGGATGTTGTGACAATTGGACATAATAATGCATGTAAAACATCTAGCAATGTATATGGCATACGGTAGATGTTGAATGTTATATAAAAAATAACTTGTAATCAGAAACCTGTTTCAACCAGATTATGGGCCATCACTTTTGGACCCAGAAAGGAAAATCGTATAGGGACATGAATTGCTGACCACTGCTTATTCTCTGCTGCTGCATGGCTAACCTGAGGCAGAAGGCAGCAGGAAGCGTTAGGGAAATATCTTAGTTTGGGTTCTCTTGAAAGCAGAGCCTGAGAAAAGACCATGGCTTCACCAGGAAGCAGAAATTAGGGAGTGGGGAGAATTAGACAGAGAGGGATGAAAGATCAATATTCAGCTGTGTTTTTTGTCACTGTCTATTTCCCCAGAATCCACTAAGAAGTATGGAGAACTCCTCTCCCAAGAGACCAGCTGAGAGAACAGCTGCCCGGAACACGAGGTGAGATTTGTCCTGGGGGCTTTTACCCCCACTTCTGGGCTGAATTTACACATGATTTGAGGGTATTCCCATTACCTTGCGGAAGCAGCCTGATAGAAGTTGGAAAGGTCCTTTAAGCCTCCTTGACAGATGGAGCACTTCCACCAGCAAGCCATAGGGGAGTCTGGGCTGCAGCTGAAGTCAGAGGTTGGCTGAGGGGGAGGCTGAAGCGTCTACAAGTGAGGGTAAAGTCCTTTTGCTCAGAATTCTCTAAGGCAGTGCTTTTTAGAATAAGAAGACTAGAATAGGTCTACCCCCTTCTCTTTTCAAAATTCCCTATAGTCATTAATCTTCATGTTCAACTTAATGAGTATTACCTTATCTTAAGCATAAACTAAAAATGAATACTTGACTTCATACATTGTCAAGTACAACATATATTCCCAGGCCTAATGACCCCACTAATAGACACTGACTAGACAAGTACTTCAGATAAGGTGGTCCTTACGCTACCTACAGCAGAATTACCAGTAAGGCCCACTACATTAAAATCTCTCAGGATGAAGTGTCTTTTCTTTAAAAAGCTCTGTACTGGAAAGTCAGGGAATTATTATGCTATATTCTTTTGAGCTTTAAATTTTCTTATTTTGTGTACATTGATCGTGTTCACATTTTCTTTTGAATCCCCTACATGGCAGTAAAATAGAATTTTAGATAGTTTTTCTCCCCTATCTTTTGGAGAGAGTATGGGGTAAATCATTCACGGAACTATGTGTTTTGGTTGTATTGTGTGCAGTGTGTGGATGAGAAGTTCCTTCACCGGCCACTTCTAAGTGCTTAAACGTATACACACCCGACGTAGCCCTGCATACCTTAGAATCATCCCATCTCTGAGGTACAACAGGGAGTGTAAGGTTGACTCTTGGATTGAAGGAAACAGACGCTCGTAACACTTGAATGTCTTATTTCAGTCCAGGTACCAAAGCATAGTTCCAGCTGAGATTAGAGCTTTGCTAAAGTGCCTTGGTATTGCTGGGATACAGGCTGTCTGGAAAACTGGCACGGTAAATGGCTCGTAGGTTTGTTGTTTTGTCTTTAAAAGGAGATACCAACCATACACATTTTTCAGAACTCTCTTTTCTCAGACAGACTATAGTTTTCCTTTCAGACATTTTATAAAAGTACTTAATCTTATTGAGCATATCTGGACACAATGAACTGATTTAAGAATAAAGAGACTACTTGAGCTCAGGGTTTACTTTCTTGTCAGCTGGTGTCACTGGCTAGTTTCATGGAGGGTTTCTAAACATATATTTTCTGTGACTGGGAACATGCCATTCAATGTAGAGTGGACAAATGTGTGGATTGTGGCTTCCAAATTCTCCTTTATTCAATGCCCTCCGAATACCCTTCTACTATTCCAGGTTCTCAGGACTCAAACACCTTTGCTAATAAGATCAGAGTGAGAACTTTATTAAATACTGGTTCATGGAAGACTTTATGGTTTTATTGTGTAGTTTGACTGTACTATCCTAGTCTGCATTGTATAGCTCCCTAAATTTCATGCTTTTGATATGTTCTTTCTCCAAAAGGGCATTGCTATAATGGCAATGTAATGACAACAGGAGAACTTAATGCTTTTAGAACATTATATTTAATAACCATTACCTGTAATATATCAGACAGTGAATATTTGGAATTTATTAAGTCATAAATGGGTCATCAAATATTTGGGTGGTGGAACTGATTGGTAAGTGAGATGGAAGCTACTGGAGCTGAAATTTTGGGAGGCTGGTTAATTTGCAATCTCAGTAACATTTCTGTGGAGTTGCTTGAGTATTAAACATACAAAAAGCATAATTAGGCTTTAATAGCTCATTTATCAGGGAGATTCACACTCAGTGTTCACAGTGGTACAGAACCCAAACTGGAACCTAACACCAAAGCAAAAAAGTATTTTTGGGGGGTGTGGGTGGGAGAGTGGATGTAAATGAGAGCACACCATTACTTTTTGAGTTCACAGACCTGATGGCTATAGTTTTTTTGCATGTTTCCCCACTGTCAGACTATGAGCTACTTTTTCTGCCTTAGTCTCCTTATCTCTGAAACAAAGATAATAATAGTCACCTCTTAATGGGGTTGTACACACATGCACACACACATTACATATACACATTTTACCTGACATCACACTGTTACAAAGTCTGCATAAACCATTTAGAGGTAATTTGATATACTTTTACAAACAATGCTAACAATGTTGACTATTTTATTGGTCCACAGAAAATTTGATTAAAAGTCATATTGTTATATACAGGTATACTGAACATAACAATAATAATATCAATAATTTAAAATATAGCTTATAGTTGATACATACATAGTGCTTACTAGGGGCCAAGCCCTATAGATATTTTATATATAATTTGTTTACTCTTCAGAAACCCATTATAAGGTAGCTACTGTAACACTGTTTACATATGAGGAAACTGAAAAAGAAAAAAAAAGATTGCTCTCAGTGTGACAGTGAGAATAGAGGTAGAAACATTACGGTTATCTGGTGTATTCGTTAAAAAAGCAGAAGTCTATAGTTATTTATTGCAGGTCAGGGCATCCCTCAGTAACCTCTTCAGACAAAGTAGTGTGTAGGCAGGTCAGATATCAGTAAAATCACTCCTGAAAACACACTAAACAAAAGTTGGGAATTTTAAGACAAAGTAGCATCTGATAGATCTCAAAACTAGTTTCACCAAAAAGAATTTTTAAACCTTTGAAAACCAAAAAATTTAAGTTCCTTTTCATTGGTCAGGATGTTAAAGAACACATCTCTTTAATTATGCCCAGAGTACAAAATAATATTCATCATAGCTTTTGTAGGTTAAAAAAAGTGAAAAGAACGAACAGCAACCACACACACACACACACACATCCACACGTACGATTTATTGAGATTTAAGGATGTAATTTGGAACTTTCTGTTTCAAAACAGTTTTTAAAGTCAAGTAAAATTTCTCCTTTGTTTTCCACCTACTCTATCACATTAGAGCCCTGTCACTCTGCATCAGGCATGCTTATAGCCATCCATACCTTTTGCTGCTAAGAATGCCTTGAGATGATAACTCATCCATTTATCTAGATTAATATTCACTTTCCTTCAAGTTGATAAATTGAAATTAGGTACTTTGGAATTCATCTGCTCTATTGATGCTGAACATACGAGGAGATTCAAGGATGTGCCAAGGATGATTTTTAAAGCGAGGATTATTTCTGCTTCTGAAACAAGACTTAGGTACTAAGTCCTCTTAGAATTTTTTGTTGTTGTTGTAATCTGACCCTGCTAAAATGTGGAAAGTTTTGATTATATTGAAATCAAAGGGTTTTGTTTAACAAAGGTAACCATAAGAAGTATATGGAAGGGTGATAGGAAGACTATATTTCAATATCAAAATAAAGCATGGGATGTATAGATAGCGAGAATATTTAAGGAACTCTTTTAGCAGTAGGTTACTCAAGAGAAGAGAGAGCTTAGAAAATGAAAAGGAATTCAGAGAGGTGGAAATCAGAAAAACCAGTGAGCATTTGAAGAGCTGTCTTGCTATCCATTGGGGAAGTACCAGTTAAAGCACACCTTGAATTCTCCAGACTGGCAAAAATTAGAAAGTCACATGATATCTAAGCCTAGTGAGGATAGGGCAAAATGGAATCCCAAGGGCACGTCCGTTGGAGGTACCCATGTTACAGGGCAATGTGGCAGTATCTAGTGTGATCAGGTTGCCTGTGATCTAGTTCTAACTTCTGGGTATAGTCCTTCCAGACTGTGTAAGAGCAGTGAGATGTTCACACCCACACTTGGGTGACAGCAAGAACTGGAAGGCACGCAATGACTATCACTGCTCGAAACAATAGGAAAAATAGAGTGATATTAGGGGCGCAAGACAACTTGAACGCTCACCAGCAGTGCTATAATAGCAGTGCTATAATAAAGGATGTAACACTATCTCCTAAATACTTGAATGATAGATGGGCAGGACCTATGTTAACTAGTACTAAAAAGTGCTTTTGTGGGAGTTGGGCTTGGAAGAGAACAAAGAAAGAGAAGCATTTAGTAAAAGACAAGTAGGTAAGTATTTAAATCAATTACCGGATAAGGATGAGTAACTCAATCAGAGTATGCATTCCAAAAAAGGAAATGGGCAAGTAAACAACCCTCTGCCAATGCTGTCCTCTCTCCCTTCTTGCGACTTCTGTGATACACTAGGTTTGGTGGGCTAAGATTCTGAAGGGTTTTTGAAAAGAGAGGAGGATTCTGTGATCTCTAAAAGTCTTGTCTAAAGATCTTTGCTGCTTATTCATGACTGGCTTTCAGGCCTCTGATGAGTCCCACTGACTTCACAAAGATACCATCATCTTCCAGAATACTAAACTAGGATTGGTCTATTTAATGCTTCTATTATTTGGTGACTCCAAGTGCCATGATTTCTGAGAGGTAACCACTGTCACATGTTCCAATGCACAACTCCTTTTGGATGATATACTGAACCTGAGAAAGAGCATAGACATAGTATTGGCCTCCAGATGTATTAGAGTTTGAATTGTAGCCATCACGTACCAGATATGAAATTAAAAACAGGCTTTTTATTTTTAAGAGTGAAATATTGCCATCTAGTTTATTTTCTACTGTGTTTGCTGTTAATCATGGCATTTGCAATTCTAATTAGGAAATGGGTGAACTTAGCAAGCAATGTAAATTTGATAAGCATATCCTATGAGGAGATCAAATTATATTTGTAAAGAATCTCATGCACTAATATAAATCATAATTGTATTAATATATTAATAAGTTAATATTAATATATTAAAATCTTAAAATCTTAATAGCTAAGAATTGATTTTTTAAAAATGAAAGTTGTTCTGATTGTCACGAAGGCAAATCTTATTTATTTATGACTGAAAAACATTAGAAGAGAAATACATACAATGTGTTGAAAACTTTATATGTTTGAAAAGATTCCACATGTGGATGTATACGTGAGAAAAACATGTTTTAATACAGGTAAAAAAAATACTAAGATTGAATTACCTAAAAAAGCAACATATATGACTCTGTATAACACCTAAGACTAGTTATGAACTGATGCATAGAAGTTCCAGTGATTTAAAACTGATTGATCTTGACAATGAATATAATCAATGATTGAAAATTGGCTACTTGAAACTGTTTATTTAGAAAAAGTGACTATTGTCTATCAAAAGAAATGGAGTATTGGGTATACTCCAAGATAAAATAATTATATTTTGAGAATTAACAGTAACCTAAATTCAGAGATGACTGATGATCTATAATAATGCTTATCATGCACAAGTGTAATCACCTGATTACTGGGTTGTCAGAGTGCTAACATTCTTTTGAGCTATGTATTTTATTTTATTGAATAAAAGAGTGAGTGTATGAATAAATATATGGACATATGGATATATAGCTATGTGAAAAGCTGAAAATGATAAAAGAAAAAATTCAGAATCACCTTAAATGGGAAAAGACATGACTTTATATATCTATCCATCTATCATTACAAATTGAAGAATTTAGGCTACATTTGTATTTGAAAATAATTCTCAATTAAAATTTTAGCTATCATCACATAGAAAGTTCAGAATCTCACTGAAAATATGGAACTTAGATCCAACATATTTCCTAAAATGGAAGTAATGGCATAAAGGAAAAATACAATAAAAACTGAGAGCCTTGTAGCACTGGTCTCGTAATTTGTAGTCACTGCAGAAATAAGCTGCATGAGTGATGTAAGGGTTTGTGTCAGAAGGGGCTGTAGCTAATTTTTTAAAAATAATGGTACTGGAAGCATTTATGATATCTATAAAGGTGGCAAAGATCAAGGTACAGGATATGTTACACTATTTTGGCCAAACATCAAATGAGAGACCTAGTGTCCTTTCATTTATATAATGCCGTAAAATATAAATTTTATTTAATTTGCTCTTTTAGATTAAATATTAAGAAAACATATTGTTGATAAAATGTTGATGATCCTTAATTTGTACTTCAACTAATATGCTATGACAAACACCCCATATATAATCATGCATTCTGGAATGTACATCTAAAAAAGATACCTTGAGTAAAGATTTTTTTTAAAGCATTTCTCCATGATCTGAAGCACAATAAATAATTATTAGATTTATTTATAGGTTTATATCCCTTATCTTGTTTCACCAAGTTTTTAAAAATCTCTTGTAAAGTGTATGTATGTAATAAAGGGTAAGATGAAATTTTAGAGTAAAATGGAAATGGAAAAATAATAAAAATCTGTACAAATAAATTTTGTACACTTGCTACAGATGTATCTCAGAGTGACTCTGTTTAATTGTCATATCAAAAGAAAACATGTGAAATTTTTGTTGGCTTAAAAACCATTTAAAATCAGGTTAATTGTAAATTGTACAGCTTTTCTTGATACCAAGATCTGATAGGAAATTCCCTCAAGGCTCCAACAGGACATTATACTATTGATATTGCTACACCTCCAGTATATATCACTGTGTGTGTGTGTGTGTGTGTGTATCCTACGTTCATGTATATATTTTATATTTGTGCAAAATGCAGTAATGGAAATTCTGCTAGAGGGTCATTGCAAAATTAATTAGTACAAATAGATACTCTGGTCTCTGATAACATGACTTCTTAATCCAAGGAAGTAATTCAAACTGCCTTCATAGGGTTTCTAACCCCAAGATATGTATCATCACAGGGATTCCAGTGATGGGATGAAGGCATTTTGTAAAGCACCCAAAACTGTAGTATGTTAATACCGTTATGTATCATTTTAGATTTTCCCTACTTCCACTATACATAACAATCTCAAATAAATTGTAACATGCAAAATTTAGAGAACCATTGCACGTCATGTGCTTATTAACTATTTAAATTCTGAATTAGCAAGTATAGTTATGTTCTTTGATAACTTATTACTATTTAATTGTTAGCTTTTAAGTAATTTGCTCTTGGCATCAACCATATCAGAAATGAGGGTCCCTTTATTTTATGGTTTTCATGATACTTTCTTTAAAATTACAGTTTTAGGTAAGTTATATGATTTTCTTCTAGGACCTTCCCTCATAGAATTCAGCATGTGGCTGAAAGTCTTAACTATCATGGAGATTGATTTGCTATGATAAGAGCCATGGATGAATTGTTTATGAACCAATATTTGGAGAAGGATTTCACTGTTTTTCATATTCATATTGTCTCAATTAGTGACACTTACCAAATCTGTTTCTTCATATAATACCCAGGTATCTGTCTATATAAATCAGCAATGCCATGTAATTCTTACGGTATAAACCATTTTCTCCCTGATCAGACTTTCTACTTGATACTTGGAGGATGTTGGATCTGAATCCACTAACAATCCCAGAGACAAGTGGGATGAAAGGGTGGAGGACAGGACGACTACTGTCCATGTGCAAGGTAACTGCCTCAGGTGAGGTCATTGCAAATCCATCAGGCAAGGCAGAACTTCTGTCACTAGACAGGAGAGGTACTTTTTCTGCTCTTTAAGAGATTTTGTGTGTGCATGTGATTTGTGGGTTAAAGTCCTTAGATTCATCATAATTCGTCCAAATGTTCCATTCCACTTTCCAGAGATCTAGTCAGTCCCTTAAATTTTATGAGATCTGGCAGGGCTGGTAAATCTATTTATGTTCTAATTTAGCAATCCTTAGGAGAAGTTTCTGCTCTGCTTTTCAGTGTCAGCAGCCCACCCTTGAATCTGCAAGAGATATGGGATTCTTTTAGGATAAACATGGCGGCTTTCTCGTTCTTCATTATTACTTAAGCTGAGAATTTAGAACCTTGAACTTACCTTTTTTTGTTTTAATGAAATGTTTCTAGTGCCATCAGAATAACCAGCACATTATTTTGTTACTCATAACTAGATACTGGAACATGGAGACTATCTCCTACGAACACTCACGTCTTTTAGAACTTGTTTAAGAGCTACAGAAAGATGACTTCTATTTCATTCCTGTCTTTCAAATCTTGCATAAATGCATCTCAATGGCAGAAACTAAATTGTATCCAGTACCTTAGTCACAAAGAAGTCTGAGGAAAGGCTTTTTAGCCGTTGAAATACAGAATGGAGCATGGGGCGGATTTGTTTTACTCAGTCTTTTCAGCATCACTTGACAAGTTGATTTTTGTCTTTTTAAAGCACTTTCTGCTCTTGCTTTCTGTGTAATAGTATTTTGCTGTTTTCTTTCTTCATGCGTTGCCTGCTGTTTCTGAGGATCATTTTCTGGATCAAGTGAATAAGGAAAATGGGGACAGAGGAATAGGTCCATCATCTTTGATATGATGACAGTGAAGATTTCTCTGTATAGGTTTCACTTAGGTTCTAGACTTAAGTCTAGAAGTCTGTGTGTGTGCAAGCACACGCACATACAAATGTGGGGTGGGTTTTGGGAATAACACCAATCTTTTTTCTTTCTTCCTTTCTCCCTTCTTTCTCTTCTGTGGCAACTCTAGAGACCATATGTTGAGGGTGGTAGCATCACAAGATGGAATTCCTTGGCATCCTTGTGTAACTTCTTGAATGGAGGCCACACCTATCATGAAGAACAATATTGACTGTCTTGTTAAAAATAAATAACTTTCACTTTGTTTTAAGCCATTTAAAACAAAAGAGAGCTTTTAGTCTGTTTGTTTCATGAAAGTTTGAAGTTTATTAGAAAATAATGCTAGAAGGAGACAAGAAAAATGTGGGCATTAGCAATAAAGCGATTATCATGATAGACAATGACATTTAGGTCAACTAAGAGCAAGTGGTATTGATGGTTAGTTAGAAAGTGATAGTGTCAATGTGTTTATGACATTGACAAGTAATAGGATTGTGAGGGTATTTGACCAAGTGAGAAGAAGTCTATGACGTACTGTTTTAAAGTGTATGTTTGCTATCAAGAGTTGATGGGATGTTCATTTTCTTACGGTATCAAGATTGAAGGCATGCTCATCAAAGTGAATGATTGAGGGGATATGAAGGAGAAATGAAAACACCAACTATGTGGAGATCAACAAACTGAGAGGCCAGGGGTTTATAGAGGACCATTTGAGAGATATTCATTTATTCCAATATTTAAAATTTTCTAGTTTTATCAGTAGATGAAACCAGAAGAGTAGGAAACTCATATTGGTCCTCTCTGAACACTTTGCTCTTTATATTTTACAGATTTACTTTTGGTGAGACAAAGATAATGTTGCATATAAAAACATGAGCATTGATGTCAGACTGCCATCTTCTGATTCTGGTGTAGCCATTCACTAGTGTAGTGGTACTTGGCAGTTGGTTTACTCAAGAAATTTTTTTTTCTGATGTAAAAGGAATTTTGAAGATTAAATTAATTCAATGATTTTGAATGTCTTGATTAATAAATTACTATCATTATTGTGTAATATTATGCGTTCCTACTTTGCTTGATGACTTAGCATTAAAATTTACCACTAAGTTTACTGTAGGGACAATGGCGAGGACAGTATCCACCATATCATTTATTGTTACCTATGAAACTCCTTACTTTTCACACACACACACAAAACAAAAACAGATATAGACTTCCAGATTGAAATGCCAAAAGAAATTTGCTTCCACTGAAAAACTGTTGTATATTCTCAAATTCTCCACAAGTATCATGCTAACAAATGTTCAGTCCCTTTTAGCTTTGGAGACCACATAATTAGAGTCAAAACAGTGGCTTGACTTTAATATAGGAAAAGACTCTGTCAGTATCATATACACACTCCCTTCCCTCCATTAATGATAACCTTTCATCTTATTTTAGATTTAATATTTATTTATTTATTCTTCCACATATATTACAAGTCACCTCAGTTCTTGTGTGTGTGCATATGTGTGTATTAATAAACTCAATATCCTAGATTTTGAAATCACAAACTGTTGGAAGGAAAACAGAGATCCAGAAGAAAATTTCTACCTCTATAGAAAGTTTTTTTTTTTAAACAATAGGGAAGGGTTTTCCACATAAGGACTAGAATGAAGCGATTCTCCTTCAGTGGGGGGCAACCCGAGCCTGTGATCTAAACGACTCTTTCTACAGGTCTCGTTTTGATTGAAAGGTTAGTTGTGCATCATCTATTGGCCTTGTTTCTTAATTGGGTCCAATCTATGTTATAATTATTTCTTTACATTGTGATTTCTAGTGTCAGGGAACTTAGAATCTAATGAGGGTTCTAGACCTCTTTTCTCAATTACATCTATATGGATATTTTAATGGTAAAAGGAGATTAAAAATAAGGTTCTATTTCCTAGTCTACAACTGAATCAAGCAGGTGTTATTTTAATAATGTCCTATTCCCATCCCTGCAAGTAGAACTTGCTGCATTGCAGCTGAGAAACCATGTTAAGTAGGACACCTATGAGCATCTTTGAGAAACTGCTCAGAGGTTAAATGTTTCTTACTTTTCATACCAGCAAATGATTTCATCTTTGACCTGTAATTTGACGTTCTAAGCATATAGTGTTTTGTATTTTAGTATCAAGCGTGATTAAGTCAATTGGATTTCATCCAATCTTTTATTAATTTTGGTACTGGGAAGGGTGAGGATAGACCATTGAATTTTAAGCCTATGTAAGTTTCAAGGAAGGCAAATACACAGAAGCAAATCAAGGTAGTGCAGTTCCTGTCAGTCCTGACAACAGCTCTGTGAAGTCTCACACATGATATACTGATTTAGGGTACTTATAAACTGTTCCCTTCTGGGCAAATTCATATCTTGTTTTACAAGACACTTGTGTACCTATTGTGTGGAAAATAATAAATTCTTATAGACAAAGAAATGAAAACAAAATATCCCAGGCTTTAAGGAGCATTTCTTATGTGGGTAGTATTACCCAAGTTCAAAGAAAAAAAGGTATCTATCATAATGTATACCTGATGAAGTAATTTTTTATGAATTTCTAAGTAATAGAAAACTTTGAATATGTACCACTTGGGCGTGAGGTAACTTTAGGAAATAAGAGGTCAGGGGCTATTTCAATGAAGAGGTCAGGACTTAAGTCAAGTCAAATTCACCACGTATTTGCTTGATTTTTGAGTTATCTAAAACTTATTCCTACTGTATATTATTCAATATGATTTTCTACTCATTTGCACATTTACCTACATCTTCTGATTCATTTAGTCATATATTTTAATTCATTCATTAAAGATATATTTAATTCAAATAAGAACTAAGTAAGTGGAGAGGTATTTTATGTTCATGGACAGGAAGACTCAATATTGTCAAGATGTCCATTCTTCCTAACTTAATCTATAGATTCATTCGCAATTTCAATAAAAAATCCAGTCAAGTTTTTTTTTTTTTTTTTTGTATATTGCCAAACTGATTCTAAAGTTTATAAGGAGAGGTAGAGGATTCAGAATAACCAACTCATAAAGTTGGAGCACTGACACTATTTGACTTCAAGACATTCTGCAAAGCAATCAAGGAAGTCTGGGATTAGCAAAAAGTATACAGATAAATCATTGGAACAGAAGAGAGTTGAGAAACAGGCCCCCTCAGATACAGTTATTTTATCTTCGATAAAGAACAAAAGCAATTCAATGGAGAAGGTAGTCTTTTTAATAAAAGTTTCTGAAACAATTAGATATCCACATATAAAAACAAACAAACAAAAAGAATCTAGACACACACCTTACAACCTTTCACAAAAATTAACTCAAAATGATTCATAGACCTCAATGTAAAATGCAAACTATAAAACTCCTAGAAGACGATACAGAAGAAAGTCTAAATGACCTTGGGTTTGGTGGTGACTTCTGAGATACAATACCAAAAGCAAGATCCATGAAGGAAGAATTGATAAGATGGACTTAATGAACTCAAATGTAAACTATGGTCTTTGGGTGATAATGATGCTTCAGTGTTGGCTCATCAGTTGTGATAAATGTACCACTCGGGGGGGGGATATGAATAGTAGTGGAGGTGGTGCGTGTGTAAGGCAGGGGGTATATGGAAACTCTCTGTATTTTATGTTCAGTTTTGCTGTGGACCTAAAACTGCTCTGAAAGTGTCTATCTAAAAAGATAAAGAAACAATAGCAAATTAAACCTGATGATGAAAGAAAGAAAATGATAAACATGGGAAGAAATTAATGAGTTAGAAAACAAGCATTCAACAGAGAAAGTCAGGAAAGACAAAAATTGGTTCTTTAAAAAAAGTAATTAACCCATGGCAAGATATATATATAATCATTAATATATAGCAGATAAAACATCAATGTAAGGAATGCAAAAGAAGATATTTATACTGTCAAATAGTTAATTAGAAATATAATACATGTGTATTATGTTCAGTTTTCGATGGATACATTGAAAAATTTAGATGGAATGGACAATTCCTGGAGAAATACAACTTAGCTGAATTTATATCATAATGAAGAGAATATTGAAAAGACTATTCTTTGACAGAAATTTAATCCATAACTAAAAGCTTTTCTTCAAAGAAATCTCTAGACCATATAGCTTTTCCATCCACATAACATTACTCAAAGCTTTAGTAAATAGAAAAATAGATCATTATATCCTATTTGTTTTATGAGACCAGCATAAGATGAATACAAAAACTTGCCAAGGATATTACCGGAAAGGAAAATTATAAGACAATCATCTTGCAATCTTAAATATAAGATGTGAACTATTGCAAACAAACTTAGAGCTAACTAGGTATCATATGTATAAGTGTCCTTTTATCCATGTAAATAAATCTGGTCACTACTCTGAGAATAATGGATTTGGAGGGTTTTAAGAAAAGAGGAAATATGTATTATTCCATAGACGCCCTATGATATAGTAGAAAAATTCCTATCTGTTAAGTTTCTTTCATTCAATATTTTACACCCTGGTGAGGAAATAAAAGCCATTATTGTAAAAGAACACTTTAAATATCAATATTAAGTAATGCAGACTGCTAGAGTATAGGAATTTATTGACTCAGTGTGGTATTTAGAAGTCGGAAAATTCTTTGTGAATAGAAGAAGAGGTAATGAATGGACTTTATTGTACATAACCTTAGCTGATATATTTTATATATATACAACTAGTTACATATATATATGTACATACATATATATATATATATATATATGTAACTAGTTGGAGAATAGAAGAAAGTTTATTCCTGGAAGAGAAAAATAATATGAGCAGATGGAGTAAAGTGGTAATTAACTGTGGGCTGTGAAGCCGTAGCTCCTAGGGTAATGCCTCACACATTAGAGACCTTCAGTACACTTAAAAAACTTTTTTTTTTAATTGAAGTATAGTTGATTTACAATGTTGTGTTGTTTTCTGGTGTACAGCATAGTGATTCAATTATACATAAATTCTTTTTCATTATAGGCTATTATAAGTTATTTAATACAGTTCCCTATGCTATACAGTAGGACCTTTTATCTGGTTTATATATAACGGTTAGTATCTACAAATCTCAAACCCTCCATTTATCCCTGCAACCCTTCCTTTACACCCAGGTAACCATAAATTTGTTTTCTATGTCTGTGAGACTGTTTCTGTTTTGTAAATAAGTTCATTTGTCTTACATTTTTTTAAAGATTCCACATATAAGTGATATCATATGACATTTTTACTTTCTCTTTCTGGCTTAGTGACAGTCTCCAGGTCGATCCACGTTGCTGCAAATGGAATAATTTCATTTTTTTTTTATGTGTAAGTATTGCATTATATGTATGCAATTTATTTATCCAATCCTCCATCAATGGACATTTAGGTTGCTTTTATGTCTTGGCTATTGTAAATAGTGCTGCTATGAACATTGGGGTGCATGTAATTTTTTGAATTAGAATTTCCTCTGGATATATGCCCACGAGTGGGATTGCTGGATCATATGCTAAGTCTATTTTTAGTTAGTTTTTTTTTTTTTTTAAGGAATCTCCACACTGTTTTCCATAATGGCTACATCAAACTATATTCCCACCAACAGTGTAGGAAGGTTCTCTTCTCTCCACACCCTCTCCAGCATTTATTGCTTGTGGACTTTTCAATAATGAATGTGAAGTGATACCTCATTGTAGTTTTGACTTGCATTTCTCTAATAGTTAGAAATACTGAACTTTTTTATGTGCCTATTGGCCATCTGTATGTCTTTACTGAAAAAATGTTTGTTTGGGTCTTCTGCCCATTTAAAAAATATATTTTCTGTTTGTTTTGTTTTTTGTTCTTGAGTTGTATGGCTGTTTGTATATTCTGGAAATTAAGCCCTTGTCAGTCACATCATTTGCAAATATTTTCTCCCATTCCTTAGCTTGTCTTTTCCTTTTGTTTATACTTTCCTTTCCTATGCAAAAGCTTATGAGTTTGATTAGGTCTCATTTGTTTATTTCTGCTTTTATTTCTGTTGCCTTGGTAGATTGCCCTTGGAGAACACTGCTAAGATTCACATCAGAGATTGTTTTGCCTATGTTTTCTTCTCAAGGTTTATAGTGTCTTGTCTTAATGTTTAAGTCTTTAAACCATTTTGAGTTTATTTTTGTGTATGGTGTGAGAGAGTGTTCTAAGTTCATTGATTTACATGCAGCTGTCCAACTTCCCCAGCACCAACTTCAGAAGAGGCTGTCTTCTCTCCATTGTATATTCTTGCCTCCTTTGTTGAAGATTAATTGACCATACTTGTGTTGGTTTATTTCTAGTCTCTATTCTGACCCATTCATCTATATGTCTGTTTTTGTGCCAATATCACGCTGTTTTGAATATTGTAGCTTTGTAGTATCATCTGATGTCTGAGAGGGTTATTTATCCAGCTTTGTTCATTTTCTTCAGTATTGCTTTGATGATTCTGGGTCTTTTGTGATTCCATATAAATTTTTGGATTATTTGTTCTAGTTTTGTGAAAAATGTCTTAGGTAATTTGACAGGGATCACATTAAATCTGTAGATTGTTTGGGGGTATTATGGCCATTTTTACAATATTAATTCTTCCAATCCAAGAGCATGAGTTATCTTTCTATTTCTTTTCTATTTCTAATCATCTTTAATTTCCTTAATCAGTGTTTCATAGTTCTTTGCTTATAAGTCTTTCACCTCTTTGGTTAGGTTTATTCTTAAGTATTTTATTTTATTTTATTTTATTTTGAATATATATATATATAAACATTTTTTATTGATTTATAATCATTTTACAATGTTGTGTCAAATTCCAGTGTAGAGCACAATTTTTCAGTTATACATGAACATATATATATTCATTATCACATTTTTTTCTCTGTGAACTACCATAAGATCTTGCGTATATTTCCCTGTGCTATACAGTATAATTTTGTTTATCTATTCTACAATTTTGAAATCCCATCTATCCCTTCCCACCCTCCACCCCCTTGGCAACCACAAGTTTGTATTCTATGTCTATGAGTCTATTTCTGTTTTGTATTTATGCTTTGTTTTTTTGTTTCTGTTTTTTAGATTCCACATATAAGCGATCTCATATGGTATTTTTCTTTCTCTTTCTGGCTTGCTTCACTTAGAATGACATTCTCCAGGAGCATCCATGTTGCTGCAAATGGCGTTATGTTGTCAGTTTTTATGGCTGAATAGTATTCCATTGTATAAATATACCACTTCTTCTTTATCTAGTCATCCGTTGATGGACATTTAGGCTGTTTCCATGTTTTGGCTATTGTAAATAGTGCTGCTATGAACATTGGGGTTCAGGTGTCATCCTGAAGTAGGGTTCCTTCTGGATATAAGCCCAGTAGCAGGATTCCTGGGTCATATGGTAAGTCTATTCCTAGTCTTTTGAGGAATCTCCATACTGTTTTCCATAGTGGCTGCACCAAACTGCATTCCCACCAGCAGTGTAGGAGGGTTCCCCTTTCTCCACAGCCTCTCCAGCATTTGTCATTTGTGGATTTTTGAATGATTGCCATTCTGACTGGTGTGAGGTGATACCTCATTGTAGTTTTGATTTTCATTTCTCTGATAATTAGTGATATTGAGCATTTTTTCATGTGCTTATTGATCATTTGTATGTCTTCCTTGGAGAACTGCTTCTTCAGGTCTTTTGCCCATCTTTGGATTGGGTTGTTTGGTTGTTTCTTATTAAGTCGTATGAGCTGCTAATATATTCTGGAGATCAAGCCTTTCTTGGTTTCATTTGCAAAGATTTTCTCCGATTCTGTAGGTTGTCTTTTTGTTTTACTTATGGTTTCCTTTGCTGTGCAGAAGCTTGTAAGTTTCATTAGATCCCATTTGTTTATTCTTGCTTTTATTTCTTCTCGGAGAAAATTTTTGAGATGTATATCAGATAATGTTTTGCCTATATTTTCCTCTAGGAGGTTTATTGTATCTTGTCTATGTTTAAGTCTTTGATCCATTTTGAGTTGATTTTTGTGTATGGTGTAAGGGAGTGTTCTAGCTTCATTGTTTTACATGCTGCTGTCCAGTTTTCCCAACACCATTTGCTGAAGAGACTTCTTTATTCCATTGTATATTCTTGTCTCCTTTGTCGAAGATGAGTTGACCAAAAGTTTGTGGGTTCATTTCTGGGCTCTCTATTCTGTTCCATTGGTCTATATGTCTGTTTTGGTACCAATACCATGCTGTCTTGATGACTGTAGCTCTATAGTATTGTCTGAAGTCTGGGAGAGTTATTCCTCCAGCCTCTTTCTTTCTCTTCAGTAAAGCTTTGGCAACTCTAGGTCTTTGATGGTTCCATATAAATTTTATTATGATTTGTTCTAGTTCTGTGAAGTATGTCCTGGGTAATTGGATAGGGATTGCATTAAATCTGTAGATTGCCTTGGGCAGTGTGACCATTTTAACAATATTGATTCTTCCAATCCAAGAGCATGGGATATCTTTCCATTTTTTAAAGTCTTCTTTAATTTCCCTCATCAGTGGTTTATAGTTTTCTGTGTATAATTCTTTCACCTCCTTGGTTAGGTTTATTCCTAGGTATTTTATTACTTTGGGTGCTATTTTAAAGGGGATTGTTTCTTTACTTTCTTCTTCTGTTGATTCATCGTTAGTGTAAAGAAATGCAACTGATTTTTGAACATTAATCTTGTAACCTGCTACCTTGCTGAATTCTTTCATCAGCTCTAGTAGTTTTTGTGTGGACCTTTTAGGGTTTTCTATATATAGTAACATGTTATCACGATATAGTGACACTTTCTCCTCTTCTTTTCCAATTTGGACCCCTTTTATTTTTCTCTCTTGCCTGATTGCTGTGGCTCGGACTTCCAAGACTATGTTGAATAGGAGTGGTGATAGTGGGCATCCTTGTCTTGTCCCAGATTTTAGTGGGAAGCTTTTGAGTTTTTCACCATTGAGTACTATGCTGGCTGTAGGTTTGTCATATATAGCTTTTATTATGTTGAGATATGTCCCCTCTATACCCACTTTGGTAAGAGTTTTTATCATAAATGGGTGTTGACTTTCATAAAATGCTTTTTCTGCATTGATTGAGATGATCATGTGGTTTTTGTCCTTTCTCTTGTTGATGTGATGTATTACATTGATTGATTTGCGTATGTTGAACCACCCTTGTGTCCCTGGGATGAACCCCACTTGGTCATGATGTATAATCTTTTTTATGTGTTATTGGATTCTATTTGGTAATATTTTGGTGAGGATTTTGGCGTCTATGTTCATCAGTAATATTGGTCTGTAATTCTCTTTTTTGGTAGTGTCTTTGCCTGGTTTTGGTATCAGGGTGATGGTGGCTTCATAGAATGAGTTTGGGAGTATTCCGTCCTTTTCAGTCTTCTGGAAGAGTTTGAGAAGGACTGGTATGAGTTCTTCTTTGTATGTTTGGTAAGATTCCCCGGTGAAGCCATCTGGTCCTGGAGTTTTATTTGTAGGGAGGTTTTGTATTGCTATTTCGATTTCATTTCTAGTGATAGATTTGTTCAAGTGGTCAGTTTCTTCTTGATTCAGTCTTGGTGGACTGTATGTTTCCAGAAGCTTGTCCATCTCCTCTAGGTTATCCAGTTTGGTTCCATATAGTTTTTCATAATATTCGCATATGATATTCTGTATTTCTATTTTATTTGTCATAATTTCTCCATTATCCTTTCTTATTTTGCTAATTTGTGCTCTCTCTTTTCTCTTCTTTGTGAGTTTGGCCAGAGGTTTATCAATTTTATTTACTTTTTCAAATAACCATCTTTTGGTTTGATTGATTTTTTTCTATGGTCTTTTTAATCTGTATTTTATTTATTTCCTCCTTGATCTTTATTATTTCCTTCCTTCTGCTGCCTTTTGGGGTTTTTTGTTCTTCTTTTTTAGTTCATTCAGCTGGTGGGTTAAATTGTTTATTTGAGATTGTTCTTCTTTTTTGAGGAAGGCCTGTATGGTATAAACTTCCCTCTTAGCACTGCCTTTGCTGTGTCCCATACAATTTTTGTGGTTGTGCTTTCATTTTCATTTGTCTCAAGGTATTTTTCAATTTCAGCTTTGATTTCCTTATTGACCCATTGGCTTTTTAATAACATATTGTTTAATCTCCATGCTTTCCTTTTTTTCTCCTTTGTTTCTCTGTTGTTGATTTCTAGTTTCATAGCATTGTGATCAGTAAAGATGCTTGAGATAATTTCTATCTTCTTAAAATTGCTGAGGTTTCTTTTGTGCCCAAGTACATGATCAATTGGAAAATGTTCCATGTGCACTTGAAAAGAAAGTATATCCTATTTTTGGGGGGTGTAATGCTCTGAAAATATCCACCAAATCTAATTTTTCTATTGTATTTTTTAATTTCTCTTTTGCCTTATATATTTTCTGTATAGTGATGTTAATGCAGTGTTCAAATCTCCAACTATGATTGTTTTATGTACTTAGGTGCTCCTATATTGGGTGCATATATATTAACGAGAGTAATGGCCTTATCTTGTATCATTCCTTTAATCATTATAAAATGTCTTTCTTCATCTTTCTTTATGGCTTTTGTTTTAAGTCTGTTTTGTCTGAAATCAGTACTGCAACACCTGCTTTTTTGGCTTTTCCATTTGCATGGAATATCCTTTTCCATCCTTTCACTCTCAATCTATATGTGTCCTTCTCCCTAAAGTGGGTCTCTTGTATGCAGCCTATTGAAGGTTCTTGCTTTATTATCCAGTCTGCCACTCTGTGTCTTTTGACTGGAGCATTTAGTCCATTAACATTTAGAGTAATTAATGATAGATGTGTGTTTATTGACATTTTGAGCTTATCTTTGCAGTTGATTTGGTCTTTCCTCTTCTTTTTGTGGTTTGGTAATCTTCCTTTGTATTATCATGGATTTTATTTAGTTTTTGTGACTCCCTTGTAAGTTTTTGGCTTGTGGTTACCCTTTTCTGTAAGTCTATTAGCCCATTACTATATCTCAAACCCATCCTACCGAAAACAAAAAATTTTTAAAAAAGAAAGAAAGAAAAAAAAATATTCTAAATTTTCTTGCTTCCCTCTCCCACTCTTAATGATTTAAATGTCTTCTTTTACAATTTTGTGTTTATTTTATTTGTAATTCATGAGTTATCACCTTTCCAGTTATGATTTTCTCATTTCTGTAGCATCCTGCTTCTTTTCTATTTAGAGTAGACCTTTCAGTATTTCTTTTAGCATGGGTTTAGTGTTGCTAAACTCTTGTAGTTTTTGCTTGTCTGTGAAATTCTATGTCTCTCCTTCTATCCTAAAGGATAGCCTTGTTGGATAAAGTTCTAGGCTGCATCTTTTTTCATTCAGGACTTTGAATATATCTTGCCTCTCCCTTCTGGCCTGTAGTTTTTGTGTAGCGAAATCAGCTGAGAGCCTTATGGGGGTTCCTGTGTAACTCACTCTTTGCTTTTCTCTTGTTACCCTTAGGATCATTTCTTTCTCCTTGACTCTGGCCATCTTGATTATGAAATGTCTTGGTGTGGGTCTGTTTGGGTTCTTCCTGTTTGGGACCCTTTGAGCTTCCTGTATTTGGATATCTGATTCCTTCTTTAGGTTTGGGAAGTTTTCAGTCATGATTTATTCAAAAACCTTTTCAATCCCCTTTGATCTTTCTTCCCCTTCTGGAACCCCTATTGTGCGAAGATCGGCACACTTTATGTTATCCCATAGGTCCCTTATGTTGCTTTCATTTGTTTTTATTTGTTTATCTTGCAGTTGTTCTGATTGCTTTCTGTTTTCCTGTCTTCTAGGTCACTAATTCGTTCCTCTGCATTATCTACTCTGCTTTGCACTGACTTTAGTTAGGTCTGATCTCATCTCAGCCAATGAGTTTACCAGTTCTACTTGGTTCTTCTTTATAGCTTCGATTTCATTTTTGATACATTTTATATCTCTAAACACTATCTCTTTTAGTTCCTTCAATACTTTGATCACTCCTTTTTTGAAATCTTGATCTAGTAGGCTATCGATGTCTATTTCATTGATCATTCTTTCAGGGGATTTCTCTTGTTCTTTTAATTGGGAGTGGTTTCTCTGCTTCTTCATCTTGCTCATATGTCTCTTGTACTGTGGCTTATGGAGTATCAGTTATCTATTGTGGTCTTTAAAGGAGTTTATTTATTTATCTATCTAATGCCTATGTAGGAATAAAACTTAAAAAGTAAAAAAAGAGAGAGAGAAAGAATTTTAAAAGGGAGAAAAAAAGGTTTGAAAACAGTGTATAATCAATTATAGAAGTGCAATTTGAATCGGACTAGCTTTCAAGTTGAGACATCTGTTTTTTTCCTAAAAACCCTTAAAAAAAAAAAAAAAAGGAAAAAAGATCCCAAAACGATATTTGAAACCTATTTATAATCTATAACAGGAGATCAAAACCAAAAGAAATGAAAATGAAATCAGGTGGATTTTATTTTTAAAAAAATAATAATAATGTAACTACTTTAAGAAAAAAATTTAAAATGAATTAAAACTAGAAGCATATACAATTGTTTAGAAAGTAGAAATTAAAAAGGTAATAGAAAATAGAACAGATTTAAAAAAAAAAGATAGATATTTTAAGAGAAGGGAGGAAAAAAAGGCCTGAAAATAGTGTATAGTCAATTATAGAAGAGCAATTTGAATTAGAGTAGCATTCGAATTGAGATCTTTTTAAAAACCCTCAAAAAAAAAAAAAAAAAAAAGGAAAAAAGATCAAAAAATGACACCTGAAACCCATTTACCCAACAACAGGAGATCAAACCCAAAAGAAGTGAAAATGCAATCTTGTAAATTCTCTTTAAAAAACAATATAACTACTTTAAGAGAAAAACTCAAAAGGAATCAAAACTAGAAGCACACACAACCTTCCAGAAATTAGAAATCAAAAAGGTATTAAAAAATAGAACAGACAAAAAAAAAAAAAAAAAAAAAAAAGATATGATAGAATTCCGAAAAAGGGCAGGAAAAAAAAGGCCTGAAAACAGCATACAATGAACAACTGAAGAGTAAGTTGAAGCAGAACAGCAATCGGGTTGAGATGTCTCCCAAAAAGCTCCAAAATAGGACAAAAGAGGAAAAAAACACATTTGAAACCTGTGTACAATCAACACCAGGCGATCAAAACCAAGAGAAAAAATGACACAAGTGGATCTTTCAAAATAACAACCTTACCATTTTAAAAGAAAAATTCAAAAGGGACCCAAACAGGGAGGATACAACTGTTTAAAAAGCAAAAATCAAAAACGTAACAGAATACAGCCGGCAAAAACAGATAAAAAAAAAAAACTAAAAAGGGTAGGGGGTGTTCTCCTGGAGACTGTGTACTCTTAATGAGAAGTCTTTCTGTCTTCGCCCTGTTTCGAGAGCTTGGCTTGTTGTTTCCCGAGGCCCTCTGTTGGCGCCCTTGTCTGTGCTACTCCTAGTGCCTGTGGGCAAGCAGATCGCGCCCCCTCCCAGCGCAGCGTTCCTGCCGGAAAGGTGGGGGGGCCACCCGCCGTCTCCCGGCGCCGGTCGCTCCGCAGCTCTGCGCCACCACGCGCTCCGACCGCAGGAGGGCCGGGAAGACCGCCGAACAGCCCCGCCCCTGCTCCCTGTCCAAGCTCAGCTCCTTGTTTGTTCTGGCCGCACGAACTTTGCTAGGCACCAGGGCGGAAGGATCTTATCTGATTTGGGCTGCAAACAAGTCGCTGTCTGGCCTCTGAGGCTGCCAAGCCCCCAGGAGCGGACTCAGGTTTCGCCCCCGCCCCCGCCCCCGCCCCCACCTGGGTGCCAAGCGCCGGAGGATATGGCGGCTGTGCGTGAGCCCCGCCTGTCCTCACGGAAAACCTTCCTTGGGTTTTCAGAGATGGGGGTATGCACCCTTTCACCCAGGGCGTATCAGCCGTGCTGTTTCATGGAGGGCCCAAGTTGTTCTGCCCTGTGCACCCACTCATCCACGTTGTGTAGCCCCTGCAGTCCCCTGGGGCTGCCTCAGCGCAGCCATCCCCATCCTCCACCTGGCTTGGGCAGCCTATCCCGGCCCCCAGCTCCCAGCTCGGGCCTCCAGCTGGGTGTCGCAGAGACCCTCTGCTGGTTGAACCCAGTTCTGTCAGTCAAGGGCTGCTCCATACAGATCCAAGCCTCAGAGGCTCCCCTTCCATCCCGCTGGCCTCTCAGTTGGAGAGGGGAGACCCAGCGAAGGAGCGCCAGTCCTCCTTTGCTGCTCCCTCCTCCGGGGACCAGTCCCACACCGTTTTGCCTTTTCATCTTCTTTTTTTTTTTTTCCTTTTTCCTACCAGATTTTTGGCATCTTTATATTTTGAAGAGGACAATGTTCTGTAGGAGTTCCACAGGTGCTCTGGTTGGCTGAGTGGGTCCGTAGATGTGAGTCTTGGTGTATCTGTGGGAGAGGGTGAGCTGCGTGCATCTTACTACTCCGCCGTCTTGGCCTCCTCCCAGTATTTTATTTTTTGATGCAATTTTAAAAGGGATTTTTTAACTTTCCTTTTCTGATATTTCATTGTTAGTGTAAACAAATGCAACTGATTTCTGTATGTTAATTTTGTATCCTGCTACCTTGATGAATTCTTCTGTTAGCTCTAGTACTAGTTTTTGTATGGAGTCTTTAAGGCTTTCTATATATAGTATCATGTCACATGCTGTAGAGTGACAATTTTAGCTCTTCTCTTCCCCAGTAACTGAATTCATCCAGGCAGCAGGGACAACTCCAATATGCTAGAGGGGCTACGTTGGGCACACAAGTGGGAAAGTGAGGCCACCAAGCACTGAAAGGAGAATCTCAAAACACAGTTCTTCCTGATCATTTGCTTGTACCCATTATTATTTCTTTTCTTCTGCTTGCTTTGAATTTAATTTGCTCCTTTTCCAGTTTTCTAAGATGGAAACTTTTTCTTACTTTTCTAACATATGCATTCAGTGCTATAAATTCCCCTCTAAGGACTGCCTTCACTGCATCCCATGGATTTCATTGTCATTTAGTTCAAAATAGTTTTTAATTTTTCTTGAGAGTTTTTTCTTTGACTGACCTCAAAGAAGTATGTTCTTTAATATCTCTATTTTGGGATTTTCCATTTATCTTTCTGTTAATAATGTCTAATTTAATGTCATTGTGGTCTGAGAGTAGACATTGCATGATTTCTACACTTTTAAATTTGCTAAGGGGTGTTTTATGGTCCATAATGTGGCCTGTCTTGGTAAATGTTTCATATAAGTTTGACAAAAATCTGTATTCTGCTGTTATTGTTGTATAAGCTAGTCAATAGGTGTCCATTATATCTAGTTGATTGATGGTATTGTTGAGTTCAACTATGTCCATACTCATTTTCCATCTGCTGAATCTGTTCATTTTTGATAAAGGGACACTGAAGTCTTTGACTATAATAATGGATGCATCTGTTTCTCTTCGCAGTTTTCTTAGTTTTTACATCATGTATTTTGACACTGTTGTTGGGTACATACACATTAAAAATTGATATGTTTTCTTGGAGAATTGACCTCTTTATCATTTTGTAAGGCCCTTCTTTAATCCTGCTAACTTTCCCTACTTGGAAGAGTGCTTTGTCTAACATTAATAGACACACTCTTACTTTTTCAGGTTAATGTTAGCATGGTATGTTTTACTCCATTCATTTACTTTTAACACATTGATCACCATGGCACACAAATTTGGGTGACAGTCATATTTCCTCAGGGGCACCTGATCTATAGTGGGTGATCAATGTGTTAACACTTATGTGTCTTTATACTAAAGTGGGTCTCTAATAGACAACACATAGTTGGGTTTTATTTCTTGACAATCTGTCCTTTAATTTGTATATGTAAATTACAAATATTGAAAGTGATCATTGATATAATTGAATTAATATCTACCATATTTGTTAGTATTTTTCTATTTGTCACTTTTGTTCTTTATTCCTATTTTTGTCTTCCACTCTTTTTCTGTCTTTTGTGCTTTTAATCAAACTTTTTATATGATTTTCTTTTTTCTTAGCACATTCATTATACTTCTGTTTTTACTTTTTTTTAATGGTTGCAGTATACATTTACAGCTAATCCAAGTCTACTTTTAAATAACACTATACTGATTCATAGGTAGAGAGTACCTTATAATGACAAAATAACCCTTATTCCTTCCTCTGTCCCTTTTATCATTGCTGTCATTTATTTCACTTATACATAAGCTCATATAAATATACATAAGTACACGTGATTGAGTACACTGTTACCATTATTATTTTGAACATACTGTTAGCTACTAGATTATTAAGAATAAGAAAAATAGACTTCTTAACTTTACCTTTACTTATTGCTTCTCTGATGCTCTTCATTTTTTTATATAGATCTGAATTTCTGCCCTCTTTCATTTACCTTCATTAATTTTTTTTTTTTTAACATTTCCCGCAAGGTCTTCTAATGTCATTACTGTCATTATTGTTTCAAACATTTCTTCTCTTCCTTTCTTTCTTTTCCTTCTGGAATTCTCATTAGGCACCATGTTATACCTTTTTTTAGTTCTTTCACATTTTTGGATATTTTATTTGTTCTGGTTTTTTTTTTTTTTTTTTTCCTTTCTTTCTCTCTTCAGTTCTTTTTCTTGCTGCTTTTCAGTTTCAGTGGTTTCTAGTAAGATACCCTCAGGTCAGAGACGCTTTTCTCAGCTGTATCCAGTCTACCAATAATCCCACCAAATATGCATTTTTCTTTTCTCTTAGTGTTTTTTTTTTTTAAATCTCTCCTTCTCTCTCTAATTTTTTTTTTTTGATTTTTTGTTAGAATTTCCATCTCTCTGCCTCCATTGCCCATCAGTTTTGCGTTTTGTACTTTATGCATTGGAGTCCTTAGCATCTTATCCACAGTTCTTTTAAACCTCTGATAATTCCCACATCCCTGCCATATCTTAGTCTGGTTCTGATGCTTATTAATTCTTTTCAGACTTTGGCTTTTGTCTTTTAGTATGTCTTCTTTCTTAGTAACTGAACATGATGTACTTGGTAAAGGGAACTGCTGTAATTAGGCCTTTGGTGGGGGGGGAAGTGTTTTATAAGTAGGTTTTGGTCTTTTAGTGAGTTTGTAGCACTGAACTGTGAACTTCACATATGCTTCTCAGTTTTTAGCTTCTCTTCACTGGGACAAGATGGCTAGAGTGGGCTGTATTTGGGTATTGCCTTTCTTTAACATTGGAAGGCTACAGTGAGCTGGAATTGGAGTTTTCCTTCCCCCAGGTCAATTAAACTTTGATTAACCTCAGCCAGTCAGGCTCTAGCTAAACAGTTTCACCTGAGGGCAGGTATTTTAAGCCAAACAGCTGGGGGAGCTCTGGCGTTTTTCAAAATGGCTCCTTTTCCTTTCCTCCTGTCAGAAGCACAGGAGGTTTTTCTCTGCAATTCCCTGTGAGAACGTGGTCCACCTCCTGGAGGTAAGATGCAAAAGTGTGGGGTTCCCCTGATGTTAAAGGCCAAAGGCAGTCTTTTATTTCAGTGTTGCGTTTTCCCATTTAGCAGATAAACTGAGGTGCAGGGTGTTTTGTATCATTTATTTTACCTGAAGGATGTCCTTCAATATGTGTTGTAAATGGTATTGAATTCTCTGTTTTACTTGTCTGTGAAAGTTGTTCTTTAGCTTTCCTTATTAAAAAATTGTTGCATATTTCCTGGGTTGATGTTTTTCTTTAAGAACTTGAGAGACGCTACTTGGCTATCTTTTGCGTAAAAATTGAGTTGAATGTGGGTTGTGTTGTAGATGTAGTTACCCTTAGCACTTTTTTTTTTGCTTCACCTTTTTTTTTTTTTCAGAGTTACCTTTTGCATAGGGTGCAAGTTGGCTTATCAGAGGGTTTTTTCTCAATCTCCTGTTCTCCTATTACCTTTAGGCTTTCTCTTTGTGCTTCCCCATCAGAACAGGTCTTTGTCCATGCTGTCACCATAGGGACAGACTGCCGCATAGTCAGTGCTGAGTATCCCGGCGGTGGGGACAAGGAGGGCATTTTCTGTTTTGCTCATTCAATTTCAGTCTTAGACTGGCTTGGTGTTCTTGGGGATGGAGCTTTCTCTATGGTCTTGCTCTGGTTCCTTTTGCTAGATGTAGAAAGTTCTAAAAACCAGGGTCTGGGGAGTCTCTAACTCTCCTCCCAAGGGTGGGATGTTTTTTCTGGTCTCTTGCTCTAGCTGCAAATGTTTGCTCTCCCTCCTCCGCCTTCCTCAACTCACAGCTCAAAATCCTTCCCCCACCCCGTGGGAGAGAAGTTTCAGGTGGAACTCTCTGCTTCTCTGCAGCGGCAGCTGCTTTTCTCGCTCAGGCTTGAACCACAAAGGGGTCCTTTTTCCTAGTCTCTCTGCTCAAAGTTGTTCTTGTTACCTTGTGACATCCATGGAAAAGTCTGAGTTTGGTGTCAAATCCCTGGCGTCTCTGGCCCTTGGTAGTTCTGTACTCTCAGATTATCCTGCACTTGGTCTTTAGCAATCTGTTCACATTCTTAGCTGAGATCTTTTTACTGGCTTATATGTTAGCCCGGTTTTCCTCCTGTTTGGCCCGGGATAAGCCACCACTTGTGTTTCCTTGAAGGTGCCTGTCTTTCCTCAGATTTCAGCCTAACTTGTTTCCCCTGTGGCCTCCGTTGTTTTATTAGCTCAGAACAAATTAAAACTTCGTAGATTTTTCAGCTTTCTCCTGTCGTGTGAGTGGGACGAATACTCTTCATACATTTCTGTATCCTAATTGGAAGCCAAGCCTTTGTGGAGAAGAGTTTTTGTTCAGCTGGAAATCATTAAAACTGCCTGCTGTAGATAATGAGAAAATTATTCACAGTTGTGTTGGGCTAGTGAGTTTTTCATTAGCAGTTGTGTTGGCTACCCTTTGAAAATTCAGGTCTTTAAAGGCTAGAACACAATTTTTCTATGACGAAAATGTGTATGTGTTGTCATTTGTAAATGTGATGCCTTTGGCATATCATTATTAAGCTGTTGGCTTTAAGTTGATTTTATGTTTTATTAATAGAGTGACACATTAAATGGATGTTCTTGTGTAAAAAAAATCAGAAAATATAAAAATGGCTATTTTAACACCATCTCACAGTAGGAAAGCTGACTTTATTATCTGTAAATTTAAAATTTGGAAATTTTATTTCTCTTTAGAACATGTCAGAATGTGAACACAGTACTTCATTAGACAATTGAGCAATTAATTTTAGTACATCGAAATTCTTAATTCTAATGTACTGCATCATCTCTGTTACATTTGATTTCATCACACTTGTCATTATCACATTTAATTTCGTCAGTGTCAAAATGACTTGAAAGTTGAGTTTACATTAAAGATACGCACTCTTGACCTCTGAGTAGAGTAATAGTTTAATGCTGTCAAAAAATATTTTTTTCAGAGCTCTGTATTTACTCAGTTGAGTTGGAAAGCTAGAAGCAGAGTGACACTGAAAAATATAACAGCTATAAATAATGAATGTGTTATGGTCTTACATTTTCTTTCTGTGCTGTCATTTTCAAGAATTGGATGAAGAAATGAGTAATGTGAAATCAGTTTCACCATGTGACCCTTATCTGTGAGCTAGCTGTTTGTTAATTCAGTGTCTTTACTGAGTGGCTGTTAGGACAGGTGATGTTCATGGAACTGTGGAGGCAGCAGTGATGGGGAAAACCAGCTTGGATTCATGTGTAGCTCTCCAGGTTTTCAAGAAAAATTAAAAGTACTTACTGTACTTTCATATTAACTTTGCTGATAAGATCTCAAGTGGGATAGCTTAACTTGGAGTGCTTTAACTTCTAGCAGTTGACTGCAGATTAAACTGCTGTATTTTTTTTCTAGCATATATAAATACACTTTTTTGTGTATGAACAATTTAGAGGAGTGTACAAGTATATTCTTCTCTGAGGGTGTCAGTAAAGTTGAGGAACTAGAATAGAACATGAAATGTTTGGTTAAACTTATGCTAAGTTCCATTTATTGATTTCCCCTTTTGGGTTGAAGATACCTCTGTGGCTCTTCTCAGCACTCTGTGTGCATGAGGCAATACTACTAGGCTTTGAGGAATCTCAGCAACATGAGGAACAGGTCTCTTTATCAGGTCTAGATTGAAGGATACATTACATTGCGGGTTTTTTTGTTTTGTTGGTTTTTCTGGTGTGCTGAAGCCAGTTTTGTGAGAGCTGATTATTAAATTTTCCAGAAACTTGACACCTGGTTGTCTAACAATTGGTGACTTAAAATCTGACATAGTGGAGTATTTTTTTTTAAAGTGGAGGCATATTATTATTATGTTTCAGAGTCCGCAGCACCATCCCCACCTTAAAAGATATCCTAGAATGATTCTTGGGATCCAAAATTAAGTTTTGCTCCTAAAGGCTTACTAAGCAGATGGAGTAAGGGTAAACAGCAGGATCACAAGGGAAAGAGATGTAAGTAGCGAGGGGAGGAACCTGTGTGCAGGCCTCCTTATGCTCTCTCCCTCATTAGCTGTCACGTGGAGCACGCTCTTCCCTAGCAGTGGAAATGCAGCCACATGTGTGCTGTGTTTTTGCTGAGGGAAGCTGGCTAGAGACTCATGGGCTAGGTTTTTATTGGGAGCTGGTCACATAGGCACTCCCTGCCTCGCACATACCAAAGTTCAGACTCCCAGGGGGGAAAAAAAAAAAAAGCAGATACAGTAGAAACCACGTTGTTTTCACAAACACTTTAGACACCGTATACGACCCCTAGCATTTTGGGGGTGGTAGGAATACTCTGAAAATCCAGGTTCCCAGACAACAGCCAAGAGTCAGTCTTGAAAGCAGGCCTTCTAGCCTAGCCTAGCAGCCCTGGGCCAGCTCTGTTAACCTTTTTCTGCACAATTAACTATTTCTAGTACCTTGGTTGTAAAAAAAAAAAAAATTGTATATGTTAGCAATAACAACCAAGTTTCTAACTATTGATGTAGCTTAATTGGAATAACCAAGTTAGAGTCATTAATCAGATCTTATTAACCAGGTTATCCTTCTGCTCTCGACTCCAGTTCTGATGACTAGATCCCCTGCTCCTTCTCTGTGCTTGTCTCATTCTTTATCTCATGCATTTATTCCTTCAATAAAAATTCTCTGCTCTTTACACCATCAAGGTAATTCAAAATATACAGCAGCGCATACGACAAATTCCTTCTGTGTGGGGATTTACGCTGTGTTTGGTGAGGATGCGGGTATTGGGTATAGAGATTTTCAACTTGTGCTTAATACCATGAAGAAAATACCTAAGGGGAATAGAGTGACAGAGTTGGATTTGAATTAGTTCATATGTTGTTTTTAAGGAAGGCCTCTCTGGACATTTGAACAGGGAAGGGAAAGATGTATGGGAGTAAATTGCACATACACCTAGAGGAAGT
This sequence comes from Camelus dromedarius, assembly GCF_036321535.1. Lineage (NCBI taxonomy): Eukaryota > Metazoa > Chordata > Mammalia > Artiodactyla > Camelidae > Camelus > Camelus dromedarius. The sequence continues at coordinate 79,737,565 of NC_087437.1, read as the reverse complement.
TCCCTCCGACAGAATTCCATGTGCCAGAGGCAGAAACTGATGGAAGAGAGGCAAGGAGGTCAACATGGCTCATGTAGAATAAACAAGGTATAGATTTAGTTAACAGGTAACATCAGAGAAGTGGGGGAAAAATAGAAAACATATTTTAGGGATTTGTAGTTCTGTTAGTATCTTTAAATTTTCCCTGCATGAGAAGAATCCTGATTTTTGTGAGAAAAGAATTGATAGGCTCTTACGTACATTTAAAAAGTAAGAGCAAATAATAAGTTTAAAGGTGAAGATGGAATATTAGGAGAGAATATACGAAGACAACATTAGGAGCATATTGCAATAATACAGAGCAAAAGATGTTGAGGATCAGAACAGTAGCAGTGAGTGGAAATGGTCAGAAGAGTTGTGCTGGGTACATTTTGACTTCAGAGCCAATGCAAAAAGAATAGAACAAAGAGAATCTTTTTGGATGATACTTTCAAGGTACTTTTAGATTTTTGGTTGAAGTAACTAGGAGAAAGATATTGATACTGATTGAAATGAGGAAAACTGAGAAAGAAAATTGCTTTGGGGTGACCAAGAATTTATATTTGGATGTATTATGCTTAGGGTACATATCTGATGACCAAGTGGAGATGTTGAGTAAACTGGGATATAAGAGTGAAGATGGGTGGAGGTGAGGGTTTGGAGATCTAAACTTGGGAGTCATCAAATTAAAGATGACATTTAAAGCTATGGGGATGGAAGATACACAAAATGTAGTTAGAAAAAGAGTTACAAGGACAAACAAAGCCATGGGGCATTCTTATTGGTACAGGAGTGGAAGGTGAGAACTACCTGTAGTGGAAACCGAAAGAAATAGTCATTGAAGTAAGAGAACCAAGAGCAAGTGATGTCTAGATTCAGTGTGAAGAAAGTCCTTCAAGAAGAAGTGATCAGTATTGTCAAATGTTGCTTTTTTTTGCATTAGGTGAAGTTTCAGAATTAACCGTTCCTGATGTTAGCAAAAGCAAATGATATACATTATTCTACTGACATAAATTAGTGTGGGTTCAAGAGAGAATAGGAAGAATGTAAAGATGGACTCTAAATGCATTTTGTAGCTGCAGGGAGACTTGGGGGTCAGGAGGATTTTTTATAGTTACTAATACAGTATGTATGATTATGACAGACTGTTTGAGAGAGAGAAAAAGATGATTAACAATAAAAGAAAATAATATCATAAGTGAGATAGGATGGAATCCAGTGCATAATTGGACAGGAAAACTGATACACAGCAACAGCAGGAGAGGAGGTAGAGTGCATGCGAGTCAAAGCAGGTGGGCTGGTGGAGGTGGTGTCAGTGTTTCTGAATGCTTCTGTTTGTCAGTGAACTATTTACAAGCTGAAGAGCTGAAAATAGGGAGTGCCCTGAGGGCAGGGTGGTCAGAGAGTTTTTGTTAAGTATTGGAGAAAGGAAATGGTTGTGGGTCTGAATGACTAAGGAAATACAATAGGATTGAAAATACAATAGGATTGAAAATACAATAGAATTGAAACTATGGACAGATTCTGAGATATGTGGTCAGGAATATTGAGTTAGTGAGTCAGTTCAGGTCCTTCAAGAGCAGATAGCAAGTGTGGGATTAGATATGTAAGACATTTATTGGGCAAAATGCCTGAAAAGGGTAAAAGAGAGGGTTAAGCATAGGTGAGAAGAGCATTTAGACTGTGATGCTGGTCTGACACCCATGAAATGAGGAGGAAAATCGGGTAAGAGCTCAGACTGCAGTGCAGATCTGACGGTGTCTTGGCCGGGCCAATGTGAGATCCCCCAGCAAAGGCTGACTGTTGGCGGGGTCCCACGTTGGGCAGAAACAGCCCCACTGTAGTAGTCTTGTCCTACCTGGCCACTGGCTGGGAGAAGGCTAAGGGAAGCCCAGCTTTGGCAGGAGCCTGGTAGAGGCCCTGCAGGTGCTGGAGGCAGAGGCTTCAGTCCATGTGCTCAGGGCAGCAGGTTCTCCTGAGGGAGAGCTGAGATGTGTGCGCACGTCCATGGCTGACACATTCCACTTGGTTGTATGTTTCACTCCAGGGTGTTTAGTGTCTCCGATGTATTTGAGGAAGGAAGTAGAATGCTGTATTTAAATAGATTTAAGAATTTCCAGAGTAGTAATATGAAGGGGAAGAAGGATAAGCAAACTGAAGCATAACTATGCAGTTAAAAGAGGAAACAGAATCTAAGCTGGTTTTGGGAATGAGTACCTGAGGGGGCTGTGGTTCTAGCCATGCAGACAAGGAGCCCAAGTGTCTTTAGTGAGGTACACATCCTTAACTCCTTAATTCTGTTTGCTAGTTTCTGAGTATGAAAGTATAAAAGACTTAAAATTACATATGCATATGTATACATAGAGAAACAATTTCAAAAGTTATTAAAGTGTATACATATGACTTAGATATAAGAGGAGAGAGAAGAATTTACCTCCTGGGTAGGTTTCAATTCCTATGTGTTTCTTTAGTCTTAACTGCACTGAGTTGGATTTTAATTTTATCTGTCTGTTGTAGCATGGGCCTCAAATTCCAATGAACTACTTCATCATGTGCTCAGGTCAAGAGGAAACTGAATGCATTGAACTTGTTATGATGGGGGATGATATGCAGTTCTACAAAGTAGTGCTTTGCTGTGAGAATATGAAAGGTACGTGAGGTAATTTGAGGTTTTCCAATGACGAGGTTCAAATCCTAGTGCAAGATCAGCTTCAAAACTACTGCCTCTACCCGATCCCCACTTCGCTTGCCTCTAGTCGCCTGTTTGGATACTCCACTCTCTGAATGAGTGTTGTGGGACTAGCCAGTCCTCCCTTACCTGTGACTTTGCCCACCAGATGCCAAGTTGTCTGAAGTGCAGGATTGGAATTTATTCCCATTTGTCCTGGGTCTGTCCCCATCGTTCTTCTCCTACTTTGATGGACAGGTCTGGTTTCAGATCTGAACCTTGTTCAGTGTGTCTTGTCCTCCAGTTGACAAAGCCATGCCTGGCTATGTCAGACATATTAATAAGTAAATAATAATAATTATATTTAGTACCACTGTCACCAGTAAGTGCCAGGAAGTAAATCCTGTTCTGAGAACCTTAAGAAATATTCACATCCAATCCTCAGAACAACACTATATTTGATTATTGTTATCCAGATGAAAAAATGAAGCCCAAGTAATATAACCTGCCCAAATTTTTGCAAGAAATTGGGGAGCCACAGAGAAACCAAGCTAACTACAAATTTTCCTTTTAATTGCTATCATACTCGTAGTGCTAGACACAAAACATACCAATTTATAAGTATATCATGGCCCACATTTTAAGTATATTCACAGATTTACCTCCTTTTCAAATTCTTCATATTAATAGATTAAGAAACATCACTGTCTACTTACAGAAAAAATAGCAATCATGTCTGTATGGGGCCATCATTAAGTACTTAATTTCTTTTGGATCCTGAACACATGGCTTATTACTTACACATATTGATGCTTCAGGGTAACTACTTTTGGTCATTGATATAATCATAACCCTCCAACAGAAGTGTGTGTAATTTTTATTCTTTATAGATTCAAGTCCTATTTTCATTAGAATTATTGCTACCTTAGGGTTTGAAACTTTGCAGATCATAAAGCTGGTTTCCTAATCAGAAACAGAAAGGACTCTTCTACAGAACGATACATACTTCCAGATGTGTACATCAAAATAAAGCAATATTCCTGTTAAAGGATCATTTTTACCTATATCTCTTTCTTGGTCTGAGAGTTACTTTCCAAAACTACATTGGAAAATTAATTACTTAAAATTGCAATGGCTGAAAAGTAAATTGAAACATTAGTAAAGTCACTGATAGTTTCTTGCTGCTGAAGTAAACCAATTATGTGTCAGAGACGTCCTGTTTAACACTATGCTATCCATCAGGTGTCGCATCTGTTTCTGAATGCTGTGAAGAAATGGGTTACAGCATTTAAGTCAAGGATTCTACTTGATAGAAGCAGAGTCTCTTTCATGCTTAGCCTCATAGTCTATGGAGCAACTGAGTTTGTTTTGTTCTACACAGAATTTTTTCCCACTGGTTTGAATGTTGCATAAGACTGTTAATTTCACTGGCAAATTATTAAAAAATTCATGTCATTAATTTTTCTGTTATCTAGGAGTTAACAAATCAGTTTGAACGACTCATTTGTTGGAGTTGTTTGGAATACTTTAGGACTTAGTTTTTCAGGAAAGACAGAATAAAATTTAAACTTGGTAAGGATATATATTGTAAGAAACATTTTCTATTTTTAAAACATTTGAATTTGATATCAATTGTTTGGATATGGAGAAATAAAAAAGGAAGAAAACACAATGCTTTCATTTCTGTATTCTGTGTTCCTTACGTACCATGCAGCAGATTTTGAACTGGCAAACCAAGTGAAAAGGAAGACAGAAATAATTATTCATATAATACAGCAGTGCTCAAAATGAACCACATTACTGGGTAGATAGTTTTCCCTCCTACAGGCAATGAATTACATAAAGGTTCTCCCCTTACAGTCGTTCATGTATGTTTCTTCTTGTACATTATTAATATTATCTTTGCATAACTTTGCATTTATATAACTGCAGTAAGCTTATAATTATATTTGCTGCCACCAAAATTAATTCTTGCTAATTTCAAACTTCTTCCAGGTGGATATTCTAAAACCATCACTTTCACTTGGTTGTCCCTCTTTGATATTCCTTATCCCTAGTTTCCATTCAGTCTCACTTGATTGACAGTTCTCTGCCCAGCACTCTTCAGTGAGGCCAGCTTCTCTGTGAATAACCATGAGTGTTGTGATCAGTTTTGTTGTTACTGCCTACGCTATTGCTCAGATAAGCCAGCTGCTGCCTTTCCTTTATGTGCAGCACTGAATCCATTTTCTCATGAAGCCTCACTCAAATGATCTGTCCCTGTTTATGATTTTCTCTTCTGTGAGTATTGTCTCAAACTGGTCTCTGGCTTACATTATTTTCTAGTTGCTTCAAGTACCATATTGTTTCTCCAGGTAGGTTATTCATCTTAGAATATTACTATGTTATCAACCAAGACTTCTTGAACAATAGGAAACAAATAGGTATTTAAATAATTGTAAAACATTCTAATATTTGGTCTACTACAGTAATAAAGTTTGTTGAAATACAGTAGCATGCAGTGTAAGACAAGAAATGGTTAAATGTTCAACAAGGTGTTCACATTTTTAAGTACAGTTAATTACAATATTTGAGGTATACAGCATAGTGATTCAACATTTTTATAGATTATATTCCATTAAACAGACACAGACCCATAGATACAGAAAACAAGCTAGTGGTTAACAGAGAGCAGAGGGGAAACAGTGAGGGCAAAGGGGTATGGGATTAAGAGATACAAACTACTACATATAAAACACGGGAAACATGCATATATTGTACACCAAAGGAAATTAATTTCAGTTAATTACAATATTTGAGGTATACAGCATAGTGATTCAACATTTTTATAGATTATATTCCATTAAAAGTTATTATAAGGTAATGGCTATAATTTCCTTTGGTGTACAATATATGCATGTTTCCCGTGTTTTATATGTAGTAGTTTGTATCTCTTAATCCCATACCCCTTTGCCCTCACTGTTTCCCCTCTGCTCTCTGTTAACCACTAGCTTGTTTTCTGTATCTATGGGTCTGTGTCTGTTTTGCATACACATTAATTTATATTCTTTTTTAGATTCCACATAAGTGGTATCATATAATATTAGTCTTTCTCTGTCAGACTTACTTCACTAAGGATAATACATCTAGATCCATCCACTTTGCTGCAAGTGGAATGATTTCATTCTTTTTTATGGTTGAGTAATATTCCTTTGTATATACATACAGCATTTTTATCCATTCATCTGTTGATGGGTACTTGGGTTGCTCCCATATCTTGGCTCTAGTAAATGGTACTACCATGAACATTGGGTCACATTTATCTTTTTGAATTAATGTTTTCATTTTTTTCTAGGTATATACCCGAGAGTGGAATTACTAGGTCATATTGTAGTTCTATTTATAATTTTTTGAGGAACCGTTACACTCTTTTTCACAGTGACTGCACCAATTTACATTCCCACCAACAGTGTACAAGGGTTCCCTTTTCTCCACATCCTCTCTAATATTTGTTACTTGTAGCCTTTTTTAATGATAGCCATCTGACAAGTGTGAGGTGATACCTCATGGTGCCTGCTGGCCTTCTGTATGTCTTTGGAAAAATATTCAGATCGTCTGCCCATTTTTTGTTGGGGTTGTTTGTTTTTTTGATACTGAGTTGTATGTGCTGGTTATATATTTTGGATATTAACCCCTTGTTGGTTATATCATTTGGAAATATTTTCTCCCATTCCACTAGTTGTCTTTTCATTTTGTCAGTGGCTTCCTTTTCTGTGTGAAAGTTTTTAAGTTTAGGTTCCATTTGTATGTTTCTGCTTTTATTTCTTTTGCCTTAGGAGACAGATCCAAGAAACTATTGCTGTGGTTTATGTCAAAGAGTGTTCTGCCTATGTTGTCATCTAGGAGTTTTATGGTTTCAGTTCTTAAATTTAGGTCTTTAATCTATTTTGAGTTTGTTTTTGCATATGGTGTGAGAAAACATTCTAATCTTGCTGTTTTACATGTAGCTGTCCTCTTCCCATCACCACTTACTGAAGAGACAGCCTTTTCTCCATTATGCATTCTCGCTTTCTTTGCCTCACAATTTTAACAGACCATCTCATAGTAGATTGTTAGACCTGAAATTAGCTACATCATATTTTGAAGTTTCTTCTAAGTAAAAAGTAGCAAGCTAGATAGTATCCTGAACTAAACCTTCAAAATTGATGACTACATTCAAACGTTACCTGTCCAAAATCTCATTAGCTTAGTAAAATATTTTTCAATAATAATTGTTAATTAATTATGTTAATCAAATAAGAAAAAGTAACTCAGCTATTGCTTCTTGATTTTTTTTGTATTATATATAATTTTGAGAACCTGATAAGTTGTGGACCTGCCTACTATTTTTCTCCTTTCCAAATATAATTTACATAAATACACACAATGCTGTCATGCCTTTTATTCTGGTTTATATAGGAAATAGATTTCCTTTGCAAAAAATAAGAGGTCAATTTAATAAAATACTGCATACTCCAAGGTTGAAATGAAAATACTGGCTTCCTTTAAAAAACATAAATGCAAATTGGACAAGTAAAACCCAAAAGAGAAAAGTTAATTCTGTTTAAAAGTATACTTAAACGAGTAAGTAGCTGGTATTTGGCTTGAATAAGAAGTTGCTATTTTGGATTGGACTTTGACATGGCAAAGCTCCTGTCATCTTTAGTATGCAATTGAGCTTTTTAACTTTTCGTTTTGATGATAATAATAAAAGTTGGTAATCTGATTCACAGAGGTTCGTAGAAGCACATCAAATCAGAATTCTATAGCTCATGTTGCCAAGCAAGGGTGAGCTTGTGTCAAGGAATTCTTGATTTTCTTCCAAGGCTGGGTCACACTCATGTTAGATTATTTCTTTTCTTTTCAAATGAAATGAGGTCAAATTGTGTGCGTGTATATAAAATCTTTTTCTTTTCTTTTTTTGCAATGTGGCATTCATTATGTTATTTTAGCAAGAAAATACTTACACATATTTTAATCTTAAAGTGTTATGAAAAAATTTCAAAAGGGTCCTGCCGTATTTTCTGTTACTCATGGGCTTCTGCCTATTAAGAAACTGACAAGTCTTTTTGATGGCTGATTCCAAACTAGAGAAACATTTCTTCCAATCTTGGGGAGGACAAACCATGGTCTCTGTTGACTATATATCACATCTTAATGCTATGATTTACCTCTTTCATTCTCATATTCTCCTTAGTAGTTCCATGTTATTCAGTCTTCCTTCAGTAGCACCAAAGATCAAGGGGACAGTGATAAAGGGCAAGTGTTCATGCAGTTGTGACAAGCCAAACTGATACATCAAACCTGTCATGAGAATCAGCTTTTCAAAGATTTGTCTGTGAGTGATGGCATCAGATGTAACAGGTGAATTCATCACCACCTGCTTTATTTGTTCTTACGATTTTATTTGGAATCCTAATGACTTTTGAGATCTATTGAAATAATCTTTATTGGCAACTCATATACATCCCATTATAACACATTTTCTCTGCTTATAAAAGATCAAAATTGAGACTTATGGAAGGAAATAGAATTACATAGTTTGAAGTCTAGCTTTTCCTTTTTTTGTTTGATTTGGCCTCTCTTAATACTTCTGATCACATAAATCATAAATGTTGTACAACTTCCTTCTATTTAACTCACTTCTCCAGAATAAATTACTGATCAAACATGTTGTAAGTTCAATAAGTTGGCACAAATCATTTCTGACAGCACTGTAAGTTTGTGTGTATGTATATATACACATACACAAGCATATAATTTTGCCTAAAGCATATTAATAAAATTATTTGTGATCAGCTATACCCAAAAAATGTTTACCTCACATGTTACATGTGTTTACTTATATTTCCATTATCCCTATATAAAAGTTCACCTTTAATTTCCCACATTCTTCTCATAAATATTTCCCATCAGTGTCCTTATAAGTCCTCTTCTATTTTAGCCAAAGATTTTCTGAAGCATCAATAAAGATGACAGCTGAACCTTGTTTTGAAAGATTTACATCATTTTCTATGGCAAATTTAGCTGCCATTTATAGCCAATCCAAGAATGTGCTTTTCCTTGACACATTATTCTGAGAGTTAACTTTCGTATTCTTTCAAAAATATTAAACTCCATGCTGTGGCAGTTGAATGTGGGTTCAGGCAACTTGCTGCTATAGGATCAGTCACATCCTGAGCCCTGACATCAAGCTGGCATTCAGTGAAACAGTGATTCCTAAATCATTGTCCAGGAGCCCTTGTGGTTCCCTGAGACCCATTCAGGGAGTCTGCAATTAACAATTTTCACAGTATTACTAAGATTTCATTTGCCTCTTAAACCCTCCTTTTCTCATTGAGTGAAGAGTGGGGTTTTCCGGAGGCTACATAATTTGGTATTGCAACTGAATGAATGCAGAAGCAGGGGTGAAAATTTAGCTGTTTCTCTTCAGAGAGATATTAAGGAGTAATATTGAAAAATGTAAACAATGCCATGCTTCATTCTTAATTGTTTTTTTTTTTGCTTTGGGAAGTACATGTATTTTTATAAAATGTGTAATTTATGTTAAAATGTAATGGTTTTATTACTGTTGAGTTAAAATATTTATTACGTTTAACATTTCTCAGTTTTAATTTCTAAAACTGTAACTATAGACGGAGCTTGCATAAACCCAAACTCTTTGAGATCATCAGTATCTCATAAGAGTGTAAAAAGGTCCTGAAGGCAAACGTTTGAAGAAACCTTGTTGTAGAGGCTGCCTGCTTTCTTTTTGAAGCTTTAAGTACTGCTGATCTTCTGTATACTAATGGAGAACAAATTGTGAAGCCAGCTCTAGTCAGTACCAAATCCAAGTACTTGTCTAGGTTCTATGTCCGGCTGGGTTTCTTGGCCATCTGATCTACATTCTTGTTGTCCTAGACTTTTGACCTTGGCTAAATGTCTGATTTGAAAACTTGTTTGTATAACCCTTCTCTGGCTTATTGATCCCTGCTTTCTAGTTTTACTCCCTTGATTTCAGTGTTACCAGGTTTCAGGAGGAAGATACTCCTTGTACCAAAATAAGCTAGAGGACCTCTTTCCTGGATTCAGCTAAGAGTATACACACCTCTGCCTGCATTGATGCATTAGGTATTGGGAGTTCCTGATATTGCTGCTAATTGCGTATTTGACATTTGTGGGTCTAATGGTTGATAATTCCCTCCCAACAGTATCCCTGATGTGTTTATTGACTCTAGTTTGATTTTTCCAAGTTACAACATTCGTTTATGATTAAAGCTTCTCCTTGCCTTCCCCTTTAATTCATTCTGCTGTTGTCCTCACCTCCAGGGTGTCTGCTGATCAGTGTCCTGCCCCTGATGTCTAGTCCTTGGAGCTGAATTCTTGCCACGTGTAATTAGAAGTCCCTGGTGTTCCCTAGTTTAGCCCTTTCTTACACCAGCTTACTACTTAAACATTTCATCAACTCACATGGATTTTCTTGGTTACAACTGAAAAAAATATTTTATTTAAGCGTAACATACATATAGACAAACAAATTATAGTTATTTAGCATGATGGATTTTCACAAATTGAACATGCTCAAGAAAACCAAAATCCAGATCAAGAAACAACACTGCCAGCATTTCAGAATTTTACTTCGTCTATTTCTGTTCACTATTCTAAAAATAAAACCCATTTTTCTGTCTTCTAGAAATATACATGAGTTTACCTGTATTGGAAATATATATATGTGATCAAACAATATAAGCTCTTTGCTGAATAGTTTCTTTAACTTTTTTTTTTGTGAGCTACCCATATTTTTGTGTATACTTACATTGCTCATTCTATTTGCTGCATAGAATTCCATTGTGAGAAAATACTGCAATTTATTCCATCATTCCACTATTTTTCAGCTTATGCATGGTTCTGAATAGTATTACTATCAACAATTTTAGCACTTTTTCATGAGTAAATGCATGAATTTCTATCCATTATATGCTTAGGGATCCACTTGCTAGATCATAGGATGCGCTCATGTTGAGCTACAGGAAAGTCTATCAATCGCATTTCAAACTGGTTGCACAAATTTGCACTCCCATTAGTAGCATAAGAGTTCTGACTGTGCCTTACCCTTACTAATACTTGCTATTTCCTGATTTTTTGTGTAATAACACATCATGATTTAATTTGCATTTCTCAGAATAATAATGTTAAGTATCTCTTGATGTGTTTATTAGCCATTTGGATACCTTTTTTGGGCTTGTGTTAAGTATTTTGCCCATTATTTTCTGTTAGTTTGCTTGTCATTTTCCTATTGACTTAGAGTGCTCTACATATTCCAAACATAAGCCTTTGATGGGTGTTGCAAAGATTTTGTCTCTCTGGGTGACCTTTTCATCCTTTTGGGATCATTTTTGTATGAATGACAGCTCTTAATTTTCATCTTGTCTAATCTATAATTTTCCTTTACAGTTAGCTCCCTGTTTTAGAAATCTTTGCTTACTCAAGTATCAAAAAGATGTTTTTCTATGTTTTCTTCTAAAATTTTATTGTTTTACTCTTTGTTATTTTCAGTAAACTTTAAAATTTACTTTAATTTTTACCTTACATTTTACAAAATTTTGTTCAGATTGCAATCCATGTGGCATTGCTTTTGTAGAAGGCATGAAATAGAGGTCAAGATTTCTTCATATGAAAATTAAATCCAACATTTATTTTGAAGATCATTGTTTCCATTGCTCTGTAGAATTTGCTTTGTTATAAATTACTTGGTCTGACTTCAAGTTTTGTTTTCTATTTCATGGTCTTATGTGTTTATTCTTGTGCCCATCTTACACTGTTTGACTAATACATTTTCTAATGGATTGCTGTACCATGTAGTATATGTCCTAGAGCTTTGAACTTTATTTTTGCTTTATATATTCTTGGCCCTTCATATTTTCATAGGGATTTAGAACCATCTTTACAATTTTCATGAAAATAAATATTTGGAATTTTGCTTGACACTCCTATAGATTCATTTCAGGAGAATTGGTATATTAAATATCTGAAGCCATGTATCATGTTATAATAAAGAAGTTTACTTTTACTCTTGGTTTGCTGAAAGAACCCCATAAGATAGGAGTTTAATTTTATGTATTCAATATTTATATTTGCCTGTACCTTTGCCCTTTCTGGTGTTTTCTTTCTTTCTTTTTATGTTTCCTTCAGAGGTAGTTTCTATCTCAAGACTCCCACTGAGTACTTCTTTTTAGTGTAGACTTGCCTGCAACAGATTCTCTCAAGTTGTCTTAAAATTTCTTTATTCAACCTTTATTTTTGAAGACTGTCTTGTGTGTATAGAATTACAGGCTTGGTTAATTTTTTTTCTCTTCACTTCAAAGATTCATTCCATTGCTATCTTTTCTTTCAAGAATTCTGCAGTCTGAATTTTTCCTTTTACGTTCATGAACCTTGTTAGAGTTCTCACAGGACCATAGAGAGTCAATTGTTATTAATACCTCTGCTTTCTTCATTTCTTTAACAAAATTTTAATTTCTCACTTCATTCTGTGACTTAATATTCTTAAGAAGCATTTACTACAGAAGGTGGCTGAGGAAATTCTAATATTTCTCATTTTATGTTTCCAAAAAATAATTAACCAAGTAGGTTTTCTCATGTTTGACCTCAAGCCAATTATTGACTTCTCCATCCCTCACACATCCATTATACAGAGGTAAGGGTGATCTTAATCAAGGATGTGTGTATTTTCTTGTTTCCTGGTGCTCACTCTGTTGTTAGCCTTTACTTCTGTGTCTACATAACTGCTCAGTTTCACTTGGGGTGTGTGCCCTCAGGGTCATTAGTAGAGATAAGATTGTATGTAGTTAGTTCCTTTATTAACAAACCAAGGAATAACCTTTCCTTACCTTCATTTTACTTAACTCCAAGAGAGGCATGCAAACTTCAGTTTTCTGCTAGGAATATAGCAAAAGCTCCTGGCCTCCAGTTAAGAACTTATTTTATGAATGAAGTGAAGTCTGTACCATGTTTTAGAATGGTCTTTACTAACTCTTCTTCTAATTTGCATGTCTTAGAATTATTTACACTAGGATTGACATATGGGTAGTGTCCTTTAGGACTAATGACAGATGAAGTAGGTATTTTTTCTCTTACCTACTTTAATATTGGGCTACCACCAAGACTTTGGTAGGAACTCCATTAATTTTCTTACAAAAATGTAATCTCTTTCCCATTATTAACATTAGGGTGAGAAGTTCTCTTTTCTTTCTATGTACTCTTTTTCTGAGTTTTTTTTTTCTCTTTTTTTTCTTTTTTAACCAGCCATGGTCCCAATGTGAGATCATAAATGGATCTGGCAGTACGGTATTCATGCTCTCTGGTCCTCTCAGGGGCAGCATAAGAAAAGGCATACAAGTTGGTAGAGTCCTTGAATAATCACAGTTGTATCTACCATACTCTGGGTTGGTGGCACACTGGAGGAGGCTTTAATTTGATTATCATAAAATTGACTTAGCTGCTCTCCTTACCATTTCCAGTGTTTCAGTGCTGCATTTTGTATTACTGTGGGAAAGGGAAGGGACAATTTCTCCTGTTGCATTTATCTCAGACTGGTTTTTACTGAACCTAAGAAGATACTGCATTCAGATTATTAATAGATAGAATGCCAAAGACTTCACGTAACAGTGGGTCAGCACTCAAAACTAAAATTCTCAGTTGAGTAATATCAAAGTTGAGCAAGATTTTCTCCAAGTCCTCTAAAAAAGCATTGGGATGACCATGTGAGCCAGATCTTATTACAAGTTCATGCCAAAAGCTCTTTTATCAAAGACTCCTTCCTCCTTGCTTACTGGTTTCACTATTTCCAAAGCTGCTATGAGTAACTGTTTTTTCCTAGTTTCTCTCGGCTTTCCTCACTATTATATATTTTAGTTATTGATTGGTTTCCTGTTGGATGGTACAAAATATTTGATACATCAAAACATGGATAGGTCAGCAACCATTTGCACATCAAAATTTAATAAGTTCCGAGAGAGAAAAAGAAAGATGGGTGGGTGGAAAGGGACGTGGTTTCATAGATGGATGGATTGAAGGGTGAGTGGCTGGATGAATGGATAAGTAGGTAAAAAGGCTGATAGATGGGTGGATGGATGGATGGATGGATGGATAGATAGGTAGGTGGGTGGATAGGGACATGGGTTCATAGATGGATGGATTGAAGGGTGGGTGGTTGGACGAATGATAGGTAGGTAAAAAGATAGATGGGTGGGTGAGGAGGTAGAGAGAGAGAAAGAAAGAAAAAAATTAGTTCCTTCTTTATCATAGTTTGTTGGGACAAAGTGTTTCTATTTTATTTTATTATTTTATTCAGTCAAGGATCTTTATGTTGATTCCACTCCAATCAAACCAATCTGCTTGTTACAGGACCTCTGATTCAGTGTCAGTGCAGCCTAAGTATGTAGTTAATGGAAAGACTCACAAGACACATTATGTTCCTACCATTGGTTTAATATGTTTTTTGCATTTGATTTCCTTTTGATTTTTTTCAGAAGACTTTATTTTTTAGAGCAGTTTTAGGTTCACAGCAAAATTGAGCAAAGGATAGCTTTCTGTATATCCCTTTCTCCACACATAAACTGCTTCCTCCATTATCAGCCCCGTTCACCAGAGTGGTACATGAGTTTCAATTGATGAACTGACATTGACACATCGTTATTACTGAGGGTTCACAGTTTATATTTGAGTACAGTCTTAATGTTGTACACTCCATGGCTTTGGAATAATGTGTAATATGTATCTCCATTACCGTGTTATACGGAATAGTTTCACTGAAAGCCCTTTGTTTCACCTGTTACTGCCCCCTCCCTTCCCTAACCCTTGGCAACCTGTGATATTTTTACCTTTTCCATAGTTTTGTGTTTTCCAGAAAGTCAAATAGTTGGAATCGTTTTGGCATGTAGCCTTTTCATATTGGCTTCTTTCATTTATTGATACACATTTACGTTTCCTCTGTCTTTTTATAACTTGATTGTTTCTACCTTTCTTGCTTTCTTCCTTCCTTCCTTCTCTCTTCTCTTTCTTTCCTTTCCTTCTTTCCTCCTTTCCTTCCTTTCCATTCTTTCCTTTCCTTCCCTTCCTTTCCTTCCTTCCTTTCCTTTCTTTCCTTTATAAAAATACCAAAAGCATGACACCACAGTTATGTGTGAGGATGGGCTGATTAGTCATTAGTCCATTGAGATGTCTTATTTAAGAGGAAAGTGTGGGCGATTTTAGGTGAGATGGTCCTGAAGTAAGAACCAGATGCCTGGTAAAGTTCCGGTATAGAAACCCCCTCAATGGATGGGCCCGGAGCAAGAAGAGGGACACCTGCCGTGCGGGTTGATAGTTTGACGTCTTCCTTCCTTCCTTCCTTCCTTCCTTCCTCTCTTTCTCTTCTTTCTTTTCTTTCTTGTCTTCCCATTGAATAATATTCCATTGGATGTACCACAGCCATTCAGTTTCTGTTCACTTGCTCACTGACGTCTTGGTTGCTTCCCAATTGTGGCAATGATAAATAAAGCTGCTGCTATAAATATCCATGTGAGAGTTTTTCTGTAGGTAAAAATTTTCAACTCCTTTGGGTAAATAGTAAGGTGTGAAATCGATGTATCAAATGGTAATTGTATGTTTAGTTCTGCAAAATACTGCCAAACTGTCTTCCAAAGTGGCTATACCATTCTGTATTCCCATCAGTAATAAATGAGAGGTCATGTTGTTCTATATCCTCACCAGGATTTGATGTCAGTGTTTTGGGTTTTGGCCATTCTAAGAGGTGTGCAGTGGTACTTCATTGTGGGTTTAACTTCCCTGAAGACACACGATGTGGGGTGTCTTTTCCTGTGTTTATTTTTGACATCTGCGTATCTTGTCTGAGGTTTCTGTTCAGCTCTTTTGCCCATTTTTAAATTGGGTTGTTTCCTTTCTTATTGTTTAAGAGTTTCTTGTATATTTTGGGTAATAGTCTTTTATCAGATAGGACTTTTTACAAACATTTTCTTTTTGTGGCTTGTCTTTTAATCCTCTTGACAGTGTCTTTTGCAGAGCACAAGACTTTCATGTGAAGAAAGCCTGTTCTCTCATGGATCGTGCCACGTATCTAGAAAGTCATTTCTATGCCTAAGGTCCTCCAGATTTTATCCTGTGTGAGTTTCTTCTAGGAGTTTTATAGTTTTGCATTTACAGTTAGGTCTTTGACCCATTTTGAGGTACTCTCTGTGATTTCCTTTGATTTTTGAATTTGACTTGCTAGGCTGTAAGAGA
Source organism: Camelus dromedarius (assembly GCF_036321535.1). Taxonomy (NCBI): domain Eukaryota; kingdom Metazoa; phylum Chordata; class Mammalia; order Artiodactyla; family Camelidae; genus Camelus; species Camelus dromedarius. The sequence continues at coordinate 79,721,601 of NC_087437.1, read as the reverse complement.
TGATGTTTAAGCGAGAGTGAGTAACATCAGGCCTATGAAGCTAATACCTCCTATTCCACACTTACTTTTAAAGTCTGCTCTAAGCGCCTGAGTTTTATCCTGCCTTTGACTCTGCACTTTATATATTGGGGGAGGGGTCTCAGGCCATAGGGTACTTGGGACATCATGGCATACAGTTAACATTTCTCATTTATCTTAAGCCACGCCATTTCAGAGTTGCAAGAAAGTTGCATATTCCCACTTGCCAGGGAGCAATTCAGATCTTGTGTTGGATCTTTCTCTGAGAACCTCATGTAGTTCTTGAAGCTCTTTTAAAAAGAGTAATGCTGATATTACTTGTCTTCAAATTTAGAGGCTTCAGGTTCTGCAGGTGTCTCATCTCAGCTATGTATTTTTCTAATAGACTTTAAAATAGGTATTTTCTTCACTTTTCCAGAAATATATTTTGTAATAACTTGTCTAGGTCCTTCAAGAATGAATGCAGTTACTTAAAAAATTTCAAACCCAAACTTTGTTCAGTGTAACCAATATGACAGCTAATAAATACTTATTTTGAAAAATCCCATTTTAAACTACTTACTTGGCTAAAACAAGTGTTTCTGTCCTCCCCCCACCACTGCCAAACCACGTAAATAAATAGTGTACTAGTGGAGGTGCGATTTGGCATCAAGTGTTTTACTTCCTCCCGCCAGCCTTGCATTCACTTGTCAACATTCAGTCAGTCCCCCAGGAGACGCTGTGCCCAGCTCCCTGTGACTGGGGAGGGTAACCGTAGGGGAGACAGGGGAAGAACGTGCATAGGAGGGAACAGAAGACATCTGCCCTGGGGACTGGTGTGGTCAACTTAAAAAGTATTTGTAGTACATGTGGAAATAACCCTGGAACGTGTTCTGAATCAAAACACTTCTCATTAAAATTCCAGTGTTCTTTGGTAAAAAAGAAGAAAACAGTCACAGTTTATATTTTCACCTGGTGAAATCATAGCAAACATTTTAAATAGAGTTTAATATTTACTTCTCAAAATAATGCTCTCTTTAGGTCTAATTTTGTAGGTGTTTGTAAACATAACTTAGGAACTTAAGTTCAAGGCTTAAAGAGCCAGAGGAGATGTGAAGGTGTTACTGATCTCAAATCTAACTGATCGCTAAGCTCATACTCTTTTTACTATTACCTGTTACATAGGAAAAAGCCAAGTCACTCAAGACGAAAACCGTCTTTTAATCTATGTTTATACGGAAATAAAAACATACCATTCAGTCTGTTACTAATGGCAATATGAGCTAGAAAGGATTTATTGCAAATGAGAGTGTCTATTCAATGTACATATGAAGGCATTTAAAATCATGGCCAAATCACCAGGGTTACATTCAAACAAGTATATTAGACTTAGACAGGAAGTCTTAATTTTCAAATAGTAAAGTCAAACATACCAAGTCATTTTACCAAAAATCTTAGCAAATATGTGTGATTACTCAATTAGCATACATCATAGATAACGTTAATCATAAGTGTACTATTTTTGAACAATAAGTTAAATATAAAAGCTACAAATCACTAAAAATGTGCTTTAAGGATAGAATATCTTTGAGACATATTTATACCAGAATATAATCGTTAGCTCAGTGGTTGGCTGAAGATTTACCTCTAGATTTTGAACTAAATTACAAGAATCACAAAAATAGAATTTGTCTCTCAATCCCAAAATATTTCAAAGAACTTTACTAAATAAAACTCTCCAACTAGGATATAGAATCCATAAGGGCAGAATTAAAACTTGGTGACTTTCTTTTCTTTCCCATAGCATATCCAAATTTATTTAATTTTTAAATAAATGATTTTTGAATTTAACTTACGCTATTTTGGGTCTTTTTATTCCAATATACCTAGTTGACTAATTTGATAAATCCATTCATACAAAAGTCAATTCTGATGGTTTTCAGTAGGATTGAAATCTTGATTATAATAACCATTGATGATATAATAACCTTTGATAATTCACCTCAAATACTGCTTCAACAGATACTATTTGCAAGGAAAACGTTTTGCACAATGCAAATTCTTCTTGCTCTTTAATAAAAGTTTCAAGGTTTTAGGAAAAGTAAGTTAGATAACCCTCTCTGGAGATGAGAGCATATGTAATTTGTCTCATTAAGGAAACCAATGCAAAAAAATCAAATGGCTAAACTGTAGCAAGATATGACTTTGGAATGAGATCATTATTTTAAATATTCATTTATTTTACTTATTTCTGCTCTGTTTTACAAAAAAAAAAAAAAAAAACGAGGAAAGAAAATGTGACATAGAAGAATGGGTCTGGATATTCCAAATGGACAAACGTTTACGGCTATTTTGCCCTTTGGCTGTCAAATGGCTTCATGATAGACTTTGCTTTTCAACCAATTTTGCTATATGTAGACACAGTCTATGAATCTCCTTTAGGAATAGAATCTGCATGGATTTTAAATTGAAGGCTATTGCTTTTGAGAAGAGAAAAACATTTTAAACAGTAAATAAGTAATACAAAGCATCACAGAGAGAAATCACCTCTGATGTGGTTTCTATACGTAAGATGTTGATCTTTATGCTGAAGCAGAAACAAAAACCATGCACCAGGCTATTTCTAAGAAGTCATAAAACTTGGGGAAAAAAACTGATTTATTTATTCTTTTGACTTCTTGATTGGCAAGTTGGTTTTCTGTTCTTCTTTTTAAAGTTGTAAAAGGCAAACAATAGAAAGTAATCCAGGTATTAAAATAGGTATTATTTTAAATGAACTAGAATTATATTTAAAAGACTTACCTTCATTAGAAATGTTCAAAACACATTTGTGTTTCTGTAAATGCGGTGAATACTTGTGTAACCTGATAGACGATATGTACTTTGTGTTTTAATGACTATAATTTGAATGGAGTCTCAGAAATATGATTCTCTTTGAAAGAACAGCAGAGAAGGAAAGGAAATACTCCAATAAATGGCACTCCACCATTGGCAACTTGCATCCAATTGCATAGGCTTTTGGAAGCTTACTTCCATTTGTTTATTACATAAGCTTGTTAAAGCAAATGAAAAAAAAATGCTTCATTGGCCTAACTTAAATTGTGTGTAAATTTTCAATAGCACCAGTTGCTGCTACAGAAAGGAGACCATACCGGAAAGTTGACCCATGTGAAAATAAAATATTCATGTCTATGTTCATGGAAATATACAAGCCACCCAAGGCTAAAATAGCAGTTACATAACTTTCCCCCTTAATTCTCCTTATGAATGGATTTAGACTTTGAATTACCTTTATAAAGCATCTCAAATTCATTGCTTTATTTAACTCATTTGCACAGATTTTATAAACCTGTTACTGAAGAAATAGAGAAGCCAATAAAAACAGAAATGTTATTGAGTATAAATGTCAAATTCTTAGAGGCTTCTAAATGTATTTTGCTGTTGAATCCAAGCTGTCTTCTGTTTTCAGATTGTACTCCTTCATTATATTATTGGCTGCTTATTACTATTCCTCATGTGGCCATATTGAATTTTGCTTCATTTAGGGTGGAATTTGTTTTTTATATTCCTGTTCTCACATATCAGTAATAACATACCTTGTAGAAAGTTCCCAATCAAGGTATATTATGGAGAGGTAGATTTCAACATAAATGAACATATTAAATTTTATTTTAGCTTTCAGTTTGAAAACAAAAACTGTTCCTTATAACATAGATCCAGTGAAAAGGGGTGACAAATTATATGATGATAATTTAATATGAAGTATAAGTCAACAGCAAATCAAAACAACGCTAGACATTTTAAAGGATAGTAAGAGAAATTTAGCAGGGCAGTGTTTCTGGCACATAGAAAATACAGTGTCAATGTGCTCTTAGATGTATCAAGACATCTCTAATCTATATTGATCGTTGATGAATGATGAAGTCTTGATGTTCCCAGGCAGTAACTTACCTATTTCCGTCTCAATATATGTTTGACTCTTCATTTTCCTTTGCACAAGGAACTTTCAGTGTATCCACTTGAGTGACAGCCACTTGAGTAATTTCTTATGGAGTCAAATAACTGGAAGTTGATTGTCTATCTCCATTTATTTCCATTTGGTAACAAGATCCATAATTTACACCTGTTGAGCAAACCCTGTAACATGTGCCCATTTTGTACTTTGTATCATCAACATTATAGCAATAATGTTTTGTACATTTTCTGCTGGATCTCTTGGGCTGCCTCAGTTAAAAAACAAAAAGGCCGTTATCAGCAGAGCAATATTGGTGCATTAGCAATGATGAAGTGAAGACTTGCTGAAAGATAGCTTATATGAGCATAGCTTGCAGAACAGCTCCTCAGAGTGGCATTATAAAAGATGAAAACTTGGTCAGTTTCTCCTAGAAATGTTTTAATACTAAAAAAAATTGAAATGTGTCTGCTATTTCTTGAAAAGTAGTCACAGGTACAGGGCATGAAAGAACATAATTCAAGAACCTAAACATTAGTTATGTTTCCCTAACCCCAACTTCATGACTTGATAGTAATCTAGTTTTAAATTTCAAGGAAAATAAGTATTTTATGAAATTTGAATCTTTCAAAGAGGTAAATTCATATTAATACTATGATTCAGTAGATGAAAGATTGCACAAATGAGGGAGAGCTTTATAAACTGCCAAATACCATAAAATCAGTGATTTATAATTTACAAAGATTTTCTGCCTTATCATTGCTTTATTTAAAGTAATATTACTCAGCTTTATTCCCTGTACAGTGAGGAATTTTCTGTACCTTCTCCTTATAGTATATTTGTCACCTGTCTTTGCACTCAAACTATTAGACTGGGCATAATTTTTGACTTTCCTCTGCTTCCTTAATCCTCAAATTAACTCAGCAAATAAACATTTTATTTTCCCTTTAAATTATTTCTTAAATTTTCTCTCCTCTTTATCTTCCATGACTTAACAAATCCTTTTCAACATATAGCTACAGTATTTTAGTTAACTTTTTAAAAAATTGAGTGTAACTGACATAACATACTAATTTTAGGTGTACAACGTAGTGATTTGATATTTGTATATATTGTGACATGATCAGCATAGTTTACATCTGTCATCATACACAGTTAGAAATAATTTTTTTTCCTGTGATGAGGACTTTTAAGATCACAGGGAACTATATTCAATATCTTGTAATAACTTTTAATGGAAAAAAAACCAAATATATGTATATATATGCATGACTGGGACATTGTGCTGTGCACCAGAAGCTGACACATTGTAATTGGCTGTACTATTAAAAAAAAAAACTATTCTCAAAGCAGCTTTCAAGTATGAAGTACAATGTTATTAAATATAGTCAGCATGCTATACATTACTTCTCCAGAACTTACTTATTCTGTAAGTGGTAATTTGTAGCTTTTGACCAACTTCACCCATTTCTCCCATTCCTACTCCTTAAGCAGCCTCTGGCCACCACCAATCTGTTTTCCTCATCTACAGGCTTGGTTTTTTGCTTTCAGTTTTTTGTCTTGAAATTCCACATGTGAGATCATATGGTACTTGTCTTTATCTGACTTACTTTATTCAGCATAATGCCCTCAAATTTCATCCACGTTGCTGCAAATGGCAAGATTTTATTCCTTTTTGTGGCTGAATAATTTTACATTGTGTGTATATACACCAAATCTTTTGTTTTTTTCCTTTATCCATTGATGACCACTTAGATTGTTTCCATGTCTTGTCTGTTGAAAATAATGCTGCAGTGAACAAGGGGCTGCATATATCCTTCTGACTTAGTATTTTTGTTTTCTTCCGATAAATACCCAGAAGTGGGAATTTCTGGATTATATGGTAGCTCTATTTGTACTTTTTGAGGACCCTCCATACTGATTTCCATAGTGGTTACACCAGTTTACATTCCTGCACAAAGTTTCCTTTTCTACACATCTTTGCCAGCGCTTATTACTTCCTGCCTTTTGAGGATGACCATTCTAATAGGTGTGGTGATCTTGTATCTTGTATACTTGTATCTACAGTATTAATTACCTTTCTAATTGCTCTTCTCACTTGAATCTTGCCTCCATCAATGAACAAAATGTGCCCTTTTGAATGATCTGATTCAGCGTTTTTCAAAATTACATGTTCATAGAAATGACCTGGTGATCTTGTTAAAATGCAGATTGGGATTCAGTAGGTGTGGAATGGAGCTGAAACTTCTGCATTCACAAGCTCACATGTGATGCTGGTAACGTTGGGCAGATCACACTGAGAAGCATGAATCTTAGTAAAACCTTGGTTGTTCATTGCCCTTTCACTAAATTTGTCATGACAACCCATCTCTATTGGAATGGTGTCAACCTACTTTAGCACAGAATACAATGTTATTCAGGATCTTCATCATATTTCTTGACATTTGCAACCACTTCTTTTAAGCTGCCCTTTTTGTCTGCTATAAGTTTTAACATGTAATCTACCAAGATCAAACTTGGGGCTTTGTCCCCAAAATGAAATTGAGTCATCCTACATGACTATTGACTTACACTCATGTCCCTGCCTAGAACTTCTTCATTGTTGGTTTCTCTGGTTCTTCAGGGCTTACTTTGTTACCTCTTCCAGAAAGCCTTTATTGACAACCTAGGCTTGGTTTGACTACTCTTAAACATACTCCTTTATCACTCTGGGTTGATGATTCTGACAGCACTTCAGATTGTTCCGAAATGACTGACGAGTAATTATTCCATCGGCCATGATACTTTCATCTTTGTGTCCCACAAGCTTTATCATGCTACCTATACATAATAAGAGCTAATAAATATTTTCCTAACTCACCTGAAGTTATGTGAGATCACTTCTGAAATCTGTCCAAATTACACAGCTAAATTATTTACCTGGAACAAATAGGACATTTTAAAGTTTTTAAAAATATTATTGCCATTTTCTTATTTTTATGGTTTTAGTAATGTCTCTTTAATGCTGATATTGGCTCTTTGCGAGGGTTTTTTTTGTTTTTTTGTTTTTTTGTTTTTTATCGTCTTTGCTGAGAGTATCAGTTTTGTTAGTATAACTTCTGGCTATGTAGATCACCTTTATTTGTTTTCTGTTTTCTTAATTACTTCTTTCTTTCCTCCTTCGTTCTTTGACTTTCTTCATCCTTTTCTTGTTATTCTTCTATCTTAGAGTCCTGCTTAGAGGATTAATTTTTCAGCCTTATTATTTTCTAATGGGTTTATATCTATAAATTTTTCTCTAAGCCAATTTATAGCTGGACCTTGCAAAATCTAATTGCTATTATTTAATTCAAAATATTTTATAACTCCCATTCTGATTTCTTGACCTCAGGTTATTTAGAATTGTACTGCTTAATTTCAAAATATAAGCATATCTTCTCATTAACATTTTATTACTGATTTCTAGCTTAATTGCTTTATGGTCAAAGAAAATAATTTGTATAATTTTAATCCTTTTTAGAGACTTACTGTATGGCACTAAAAAGGACCAACTTTGATAAATGTTTAATGTGAAGCTGAGTAACATGTATTATGCTATTTCTGTCTGCACGTTCTGTAATTATCAGTTGACTCAATTTTGTTAATCATTATGTTCAAATATTATGCATCTTTTTTTCCTTTGTATCCTATCAGTAGTGACAGAGTGTTGCTAAAATATCTCATTTACTTGGGGAGTTGTCTATTTCTTAGATCTAGGTCACCTCTCCTGCCTTGTCTCTTCTTTTAAATCTTTGACATAAAACTTTCTTGCAATGAGTTCATTTTTAAAGAAATTTTGTCTACTTTTCTACTTTTAAAAATTTACCTAGCTTACAAATTTGTATAATACAATCTACTCAGCCATTGTCAGAGGTCCTGGGTGGCTTTTAAAATCACAGATTATCTTTAGTTTCTAATACAGCAGGGTCAATTCAAATTTATTCTTATCAATCAAATTTGATATTTCTGGTTAGAAATCTATTTTTATATTTTCACATTTTCCCCTTAGAGTTGCTTCTAATATTTTATCTTCTAACTGTATATTAAGATTCACATGATGTATCTGATTATTTCATTTTGGAAAGAGTATGCTTTGTTCTTAATAAATAAAAATAAAAATAATGGAAAATTTAAAATCCAAGTTTAACTTAGAGTGAGTCCTGGTGGGTTAGAAACTGAGTACAAATGAAAGAACCTTAAGATATTTTGACGACTCTATTCTAATGAAATAACTATAGCATAAATACAAGGTATACAATTTCTGTGCACTAATTTTGAGAATATTTGTATCTTTATGTGATTGAATTTCCATTCAGGAATGCTATACATTTCTTTGATTGATGATTCTTTTGAGTATCTTACAGTAGACTTTTCTATAATTCATTGCTGGCTTTTCAAACACAAATTTGTAAATTTCTTGGTCAGGTTTCCTGGGAAGTTAATACATGTTGCTAACATTAGTTATTTCTGACTGTTCCCCCACCATTATATGTTCCAAAGGGTTAAGATCACTATGTAGAAAAAAAACCATGTTTTTAGACCACCCTGTTGCCTTAGCGATTTTGTACAAGATTTTTTTTTCCTTTTTCCCCTTATGGAACAAACTTTCCAAACCTACTTACTCATCTGAAAATCTCTTATTCACCATTCAGTTTTTGGCTTACCATTGCTTTTCATTAAGAATTCTTTCCTGATTTTTTGAGGTTTGGGCAAGGGCCCTTTCTTCTACTCTACTTGACTTATGATTTGTAACTCACTGTATTGTAATTACTTAAGATTAGTAGTTTTATATATAAAATAATTGGAAAGGACATTTTTTTCTCCTAAAATAAAGAGGCCCGTGATTCAGTAGTTCTGAGATGTGGCTCATGCTTGTGTATTTGGCAGGAGCCTCCTCAGGTGATTCCAGAGCATCCCCGGCAGATGACCGCTGCTGTGGAGAAGCTCCTTGTAGAAGAGAGTCTGACAGCCTGACTGTTTCATCGTTAAGTAACAGAGTATTTGGCACACAAGCACCCAGTACTCACTTACCTGATGGAGAATAAACCAAGTATTGATTTCTTAACATGTATTTTATAGTCAGCCACCTTAATGCTCTTCTTAAGGCAGTCAGCATGGTCAGTGTTAAATACTCTTCCTATTTCTCTTTATTATGGAGTTACATTGACTAAGAACTCCAGAACAAAGTTAAATTACGTTAGTATAAGGCTACATTTTTGTCTGGTTTCTTACATGAAAGTGGATTAAAAATGTTTTAATTTCATATTTTTTCTAGTTTTATTGAGATGTAACATTGTTAGTATACAACGTGATGATCTGATATATGTACATATTGCAAAATGGCTGTCACAGTAAGAAGAGTTAACATATCCATCACCTTATACAGTTACCATTTTTATGTGTGTGAGAACTTTTAAGATTTGCTACTCTTAGCATCTTTGAAGTATGACACAGTATTGTTAACTATGGCCACCATGCTGTGCATTACATTTCCCAGAACTTACATACCTTATAACGGGAAATTTGTACCCTTTGACCAGCCACCTTCATGTATTTCCCCCACCTCCCAGCCCCTTGTAACCACCAATCTACTCTCTTTCTGTGAGTTCAGTTCCTTTTTTGTTTTTGTTTTTTTTCAGATTCCACATATAAGTGATACTATATTGTATTTGTCTTTCTCTGTTGACTAGTTTCACATAGCATAATGTACTCAAGGTTCATACATATTGGCACAAATGACAGGGTTTTTCTTTCTCATGGCTGAATAACATTTCATTATATAATCTAATTTTCTTTATCCATTCATTGATGGACACAAGTTGTTTTCATGTCTTGGCTGTTGTAAACAATTAGTGAACATGGGGGGTGGGAAGGTATCTCTTTGAGACTGTGCTTTTTGACAGTAGCCACTCTAACAGGTGTAAGGTTATAGCTCATTATGGTTCGTATTACCATTTCCCTGATAATTAGTCAGGTTGAGCACCTTTTCATTTGCATGTTGAAAAGTTGAATATCTTTGAAAATGACTATTCAGGTCCTTTGTCCATTTTTAAATTGAATTATTTAGGTGTTTTACACTCAAGTTATGTAAGTTTGAGTACTTTGAGTGTTGACCCATTAACAGACAAAGAGATTGCAAATATTTTCTCTGATTCCATACATTGCCTTCTCATTTTGTTCATCTTTTTTTTTTACCGAAACTTCTTAGTTCGATGTAGTCACACTTGCTCTTGTTGCTTGTGCTTTTGGTGTCATGCATGAAAAATCATTGCTAAGGCAAATGTCAGAGTTTTTCCCTATGTGTAAGTTTAGCTTCCCCTGCCCCTCCCCCCCCTTTTTCTGGTTATTATTTACTAGAAATAATTGTTTCTACCCCTTCATGTGCAACCTATGTGTGTACTTAAAGGTAAAGTGAGTTTTTTGTAGGCAGTATATTGGATCTTGTTTTTTATCCATTCATCTATTCTGTGTCTTTTTACTGGACAATTTAGTCCACTTTAAAGTATTTATAGATAAGGATTTACTATTGAAATTTTATTTTCCTGACTGTTCTGTAGATTGTTTCTTGCTTCTTTTCCTACTTTGTCTTTTTTGTGATAACTTTTTGACGTACAGTTTGACTCCTTTACCATAATATTTTATCTACTATAGGTTTTTTCTTTGGGGTTACCATGAGCATTGCATAAAATGTCTTAGAGTTAAAATATCCTTTTTTAAGTTGATAAAAACCTGACATTGATAGCATATAGGAATTTATACTTTTCCCTCTCCTCAGATTTTAGGTTATTGATGTTACAAGCTACACCTTTTGTATTGTGCATCCCAAACCAAGTTATTAGACTTGTTTTTAATACACTCTTATTTTTTAAACCATAGTTGTGATTTACATACCACCATTACAATATTAGAGAATCTGATTTAGAGTATTTATCTTTACTAATGAGTATATTTATTAGTTTCCTTTGGTGTCGTGTTTACCTGATTCTGCGTGATCCTTGTAGGCTTGCACTGGCATCTGTGCATTTAAGTAAGCAGTCTTCTCTTCCAGACTTGACAGGTTTGTTTCTGCAGGAAGAGACCATCACCAGTCAGACCAGCTTAGGGTGCTGGATGGCTCGGCTGGTAGCACCTACAGGCAGGCAAGGCGTGTGGCTGGGGTTTCTGGGTGGGCAACACCACTACCTGTGTTTGAACTGGGAGAGGGTACTGCTGATTGGGTTCTACAGCTGGATGAGCTTACTAGCAGAGCTCTGAGTTTGAGTTCAAGTGAGGCCACAGGATGGGCTCCCAGTTGGGTGGGGCTGCTAGCTGTCCTCTGTGATCGGTGGGGTGACTAGCTGGGCTCTGCTCTCACCCCTGATGGGGCAGAGTTCCAGACTGTGTTTCCTAGTAAAATGGTGCTACTGGCTGGACTCTGTGACTGGACAGGGCTACAGGCTGGGCTCTGTGATCACTCCTGGATGGGCGGAGCCTCCAGCTGTGCTCTCCAACTGGCTGTGCTACTGACTGGACTCCTTGTTCAAGCAGGGCTTTGTCCTTGGTCAGAGCCTCAGGTTGTGCCCTGCAATCTGGTGGAGCCACAAGCTGTGCCCTAAGTTGGGCAGGGATGGAAGCTGGGTTTCCCAATCCCTATGTTTGGGTGAGGTCACTGGCCTGACTCTCTTTTGGGTGGGGTCTCCAACTTCATCCTGCTTGGATGGGGCTAAAGACTGTGCCCAGTGGTGGGCAGGGTCACTGGCTGGGCTGCTGTCTGGGCAGGCCTCGCTGTGTTCAGTAATCAAGCAGGGCCTTAGGCTGGGCTCAGAGGCTGCCTAGGCTCACTGTTCAGACTTCCTGGTTCTTTGAGGTTGGAGGCTATGCTCAGTGGTTGGGTTGACTCACTGCCTGACTGTCAGCTAGTCTCTCTGGCCAGATGGGGCAACTGGATCAGTTCTGCAGATACCCAGAGCTGCTGGTTGGAATCCTAATTGGGCGCTGTAAGCAAGAATGCAGTCCACCAAGATCTGAGCACTAGTTGATATAAGGCCCTCCCTTCTTCTCGGTGTCTGATTCCCAGCGGTTGAGCCCTGCAGATTGCCCCAGAGAGACCCCGTGAGATAAGACCCCAGTGGGCATCCTAGAAAGCGTCCCACAACACTGAGGGAGCCGGATGTCCATCTTGAGCTCTTTTTCACCTAGAGAAAACCCTCTTGTTCCAGTGCTGTGCTGGCCTGGGAGATGGGTGATGTGGTCAAAATGAAATTGCTCCCCTTTCCCATTTAATGCTGACCTTCTCTATCCAGGGGGCGCTTCGGCCTGACTCTGTTTCTGGGATTGTCACAACGGTCGTGTCTATGGATAGTTGCTAGTTGGTCTGTTGATGAGGAAGACCAAAGTGGGGGATAACATCTAAGCCGTCATTGTGATGAACGCCTCCTTCTCTTGTTTCTTACTTGATTGCAGTGCAGTGTTTGATCACTAAGTGTCACATGACATTGACTATTATTTGGAGATTTATATTCTTAATTATTTTAATTGTATTTCTAGTCATTTACTAAGAATGTTTTTAAAAATCAAGATTGGATGTTGTGTTTCACCAGGTAAGTTCTGTACACTCTGTACATCTATGTACATAGGTAAATCCTTTCTCATTTTCATGTATTATGGTAATGTGTATCGAAAAAATCCCCACACTGCCTGGAAGGAAAGGGCTAGTATCTGGTTCTGTGGCTCTTCTGTAGGTTCATGAATACCTGATGCTTTAGCTCCTGGTCAGATTATTTTTGTATCATTGACTCAAGGAATCTATAACAAACCATGGCTCCAATATAAATCAAAATCAATCAAGAACTATGTGCCAGACCAACAGCCTATACCTCATCGCTCATCCTGTTTACTGAATAACTAGTAACCAGTATTGATGAGATATAATACGAGTTAGTCATTTCTTTTGAGGGACTCCGTGACTAGTAATGTCTAAAGGGACTGTGGAACTTATGGCTTTCCTGCACTTGGATGAGCATGTGATCCCCTATGAAATAATTCTGGGCTATAGTTGTGCCTGAGAATCACAGGACCTGTACTTTGCTTTTGCTGTACATGCTACGTTGTTACCTGTCTCAGTCTTAATTCAAGCTAGGTAAATTTGTTGTTACATGAAGTTTCCTATGTGTTATGAGTTGTACTGTCAATTTGAATCCAAGGTTACCACTGTTGATAGAACAGAGTGAACTAACAGAAACATCTTCATGTCCTAGAATAGACCTACTTGGACATGGTGTATTACTCTTACACTACCAGTTTTATCTCATTTCACTTAGAAATTGTACAGTGGTATTCCAAAAATCTCTATATTTATTCCTTTTCTGTCACATTGCAGTTCAGGCATTTCACTAGCTTAAATTCATTTTTTCCAATCTTAGATTTATAATTTCTATTTTTTCTATTTTTATCAATTTTTCTACCTACATTAATTTCTCACATTATGATTTAGATGACACTTTATGCTTCCTAAAGGATCTAAAGTGAAATAGTCTTTTCCTCAGGGCCTCAAGTGATGCACTCGTGCGTGTGTGCACACACATATACACATACTTTTGATTCTAAAATGAAACTTGAAGTATATCACATACTCACAATTGCAGGCCGTGATGGTTAGCCTCATCACACATGGCGAAAACTAGAGGCAGATTTACTTGTGTGGTGTTAATGAGCCTTCCGGTTTTGTACTGATGTCTGCCTGGGTCATACATACCCTAGTAAAAAAGTCTCAATACTGTCTCTAGGTCTGGAGTGTTGGACTTTTGTTAGTGCTGTAAATAATCAGGGAAGTGGACAAAATATATAAAGCAACTCTTTTCATATATTGGATAACTAGCAGGGCCAGACTGATCAATAAAAAAAGAATAAACAAATGAAGTTTGTGCAACAACAGCTCCTGCTTTCTGCTTATGGAAGATAAATAAAAATAAATTTCTACACATGAGAAATACTGTAACTGAAATAAAATTTTTTTCTACATGAGATAGACATCAGATACACATCTGCAGAAGGAAAGATCAGTGAATCTGAGCACACAGCAATAGAGACTATCCAAATTGAAGCACAGAATAAAAAAGACAGAAGAGACAGACTCCGTGACCGCTGGAAAGACACCATACAGTGTGAGTGCCCTGTAACAGACGCCGTACTGTATAGGAACTAGGCAAATAGAAGGCTATGGAAAGACATACTGAAGACATAGGGAGGATGAGTGAGGTGCATATATACCATAAATACATTTTTTTGGTAAAAATTTGCCAAGTTGCTTTATTTTCATGGTGTAAATAGTACTGTGAGGAGGAGGACTGAATGAGGAAAAAGTTCTACAAATGAGGGGAATTGGTATAGAATATTTTAATACTATAATTTGATAAGGAAAATGGGTAAAGAAACAATTGAAGTGTGCATTAATATTCACCCCACTCCTTGAGTTCCAGAGGAAATGTAGTTAATACAGAGCTAGGAGCTCAGTGATCCAGTGTCATAGGGAATTTAATCATCACTTGTAATAGTTCAGAGATGATACTTAGGGAAAAGGTAATTGGAAAAGAATTCTTCAGTCTAAGGAACACGTTAAAAATCTTATGTTTCTCCCCCGTTTCTCCAGCTGCTTAGATCTGACGTAACTGTTGCACTTTCCCTAAGTTCAGAGGAATTTGTTCTGAGAAAGAAAGGAACGTGCTTCTATAAGGAAGCATAATACCTACTGTGCAGTATCTCCAGTTACACATTTTTAATATTTCCCATAACTTCTTTGTTTTTTGAATCCTAAATAGCCTAAGAAGTTTGCTCGAACACAATGTTTTCTCACCAGCATCTATTTTAAAATTAATAATCAAAGGCATATCCAGGTTTTGTGGTGCCTGAAGCTTATACAGTTGGGGGGAATTGCGGGGAGGGTCCTCTTCAGGAGAGGGATACAAAATTATGAATAAAATTAAATAGAGATATTGATATTTATTTAGAGTCAGATTAACAGGAAATTACAATTTTGAAAAAGCTGATAACATCATCATAAAATCCAAAAACAAAACAGGTTATTTTTTCTAGTTCTGTAATGTGTATGGTAGTTTATCTAACTTTTTGCCTCATACTATTTGCCTCTTTTTCCCAACAAATAGTTTATCATATAATCTATAGAAAAAAGGAGTAAGGAAATTTGGCCTTTCCTCTAGTATATAAGTTTGTCTTTTATAGCATTAATGATAGTTACTCTGTAAAATATGCTGCTTTACACAGATGTTCTTGATGTTTGTAGGACTGCTAGAGGTTTGTGACCCCACATGCAGGGATTTTCACTCAAATTTGTACTACGTATATCTAACACGAAGCATGGCACATTTATAATTCACACACTGTTATTGAGTATATTTCTTATTGGAGTGAATTTCTCTTTTCTCAGTGTAAACTGAGTCTCCTAGTGAAAAAGTTATACACAGCTGAAAACTCGAATTTCCTAGGATCTAGTTTGTTCCCGCGCATTGCAAAACTTCCATTCACTTTCCAGTACTTCTGAGCATGCTTCCATAGGACAAATTCTTACCTTTTACCTTTGACTTTAGTGTCTAGTTGCTGGGTGAAGCAGTATGGTGGACTATAGGCGCATTCTTGATATTATTACATAAGTACAGCTGGCAAAAAGTTAGCCATATGTGGAAGTGATTGCAAACAACGTATAAGCATTTCATTGTGCCCGAAGTCCTTGCATTTTTTTCAAATTGGCTTTCCCTTCATTGGATCATATCACCTCAAAGCCACCAACAGGAAGGAGAGCATGATGGAGAAGTCAAAGTGGAAAAGACAGTGATTTCAACTGATTATAGTTAAATGTCTTACTTTTGCACATGTTACAAAAACATGACCCCAGAAATAGAATGCTTGTGCCCAGCTTAGAGCTTTGAAAGTGAGGCGGCTCTGAAGCTTACGCTTCATTAGCTTTCTGTAATATCTGTCCCTGTTACCCACTCTCAAAATACACAAATAAGCAACATCATAATATACGAATTTAAAAATTTGAGTGAGGAAGGGATTCTAGTCATAGTGTGTTCACAGTTGATGGCATTGTGGGATATACAGTTGGTTCATAGTAAACTCCATCCAGCTAGAATCTCATTTCCTACAGAATAACTCTTGTTAATTTTTCTTATAAGGTTCCTCTTAGAAAACAGAATTGGAGCATTTTATTATTATGCATACAGTTATCTCCCTACCTCAATTACTGAGTTTTTCTCTTTTTTCCCCCAAAATTGACATTGACTAAAACGACTGGTTAGTACTATCAAAAAAAAAAAAAAAAAAAAAAGTTAGGCTTTACTTTGTAAACACACTTTTTTTTCTTTCCACATCAGAAGGATAATAGATTAATTGACTGAATTTGGGTCATCTTCTGTTCACCCCAGGATATATAATATACAGCAAAGACAACCAATAATTACCTCTAAAATTGCTATTACACGTTTTGATTGGAGGGCAGCTCGCAGATGTGACACGTTTCCCCAGGTAGCAACAACACAAATGGTCTGATGAAGGGACCTGAAAAGTCAGCTTGTCCACTAGCTTGGCCCAAGGTTTAAATTTTTTTCTGATCAGAGTTACTCGTATTTTTTTTGGGGGGGGGGGATAAACAAAGTTTATTCTAGGAAAAGCAACTCATTGAGAGAGAAAATCATTTTCAAATATACATATATGTCCTTTTCATTGTTCCTAAGAACAAGGTTAGAGCTTTAGCTTTTTAAAATTAAATAGTTAGCAAAGGAATAAAGACATACTTTTATTTTTAAATGTCAAATTCTCTATCATAAAATATTCCCTTGTTTTATCAACAATGCTGGTTTGAGATTTTAGGTTGTATATTTTCTTAAACATTGTGGAATGTTGCTATCATCTACTTTATTCCCATTTCTCATTAACATTTTAAATGTATATTTGTCTCCTGAACATGTACACTCTTGATTAATTTTGAACCCCAAACTCCTAGTTTACTGTTTTCCTTGAGAAATGACCAAGTATGAGTCAACTTAATCATGATTTCCAGTGGAACTCAGCCTCTGTGAAGTAAGTCTCAGGATGGTTCAGGGCTATAGCCTGAAGAAAGCATTTGGCATTTAGTGTTTGATGAAGTTTGTGGAGGCACAATTTGCTAGCCCAGGATGCTTTAGGAGGCATTGAAATTCATTAACTAGACCACACCATTTGGAAGGAATATTCCTCCTTTATTTTGCTTCAGTGTTGGATTGTGAAAAGTACTTTGGCTTTTGCCAGAAGTGACAGTTGATACCCTTTCCTGTCAATTAATATAGGGGCCAGGTGTCTGACATGGTGGATCTGCTTTGATAACCACAGAAGAATAATGCTGATTTGCTAATGAGACTAAATAGCAAGAAGACCCACATTACAATGGAGATGCTTTTATTTCATTACAACAAAATGTCCTAAAAGAAAATCCTGTCCATGGTAGTAATTCAATAAATTGATTGGATATTTATTCTATGAATAAGGGATCCTTTGAAAAAGAAGTTATAGACAATAATAAGGCCTACCTCCAGAAATATTTCACTAGTCCTTCTAGGCAGGTAGAATAAAATTTTCAAGTTTCAGCTCCAACTACATGTAGTAAAATTTTAGTTACTTGTTGCAAGAACTCCTAAATATGCCACTTGTCTGGAAAAGACCCATTGGTGTTGATCTGGGCTCTCAAAAGCTCTGGCAGTATGAACTGCTTTGGACAAATTATGTCGCCTCTCTGTTGGTTATTCAGTTCTGGTTTTTATCTAGACTCAGCAGTGACATTTTACAAAGACAGACATACATACGAACACATGTTAGCAGTAGAAGACTTTTTAAGAATCTCTCTGGGAGCCTCAATATATTAACAGAAAGCCACAGGTATCTGTTTAATAGAAAATTTTGAAACTTTGATTTAAATTCTTCAATATTATAAGAATACTGGAGAAGATCCAAAGTAAACAAAAACTTAAAATTGGAGGCTACAGATGACAAAGGCTCATAGCAGATTAGAAGATTTCTGGTTTATTCTCTTTCGTGATATCAGTATTATCCTGGTTTATATAAGCAGTAATTTGTAACTTACACCAAATATTTTTGTTTCTTACTTTGCATCATGGCTCACTATATGTAAGCTCTACCAAAACAGATACCTCCTCTGTTGCTTAATTTGTATTCTTGACACCTACAATAGGTGCTGGGAATACAGATACTTGGTGTGTTAATTTGTTGAATATATTAATGTCAAAACAATAATAATAATAATAACAACAACAATAATTATAATGGTCATAACAATTACTATTTTTTGAGCATCTGTTTTTCAGAATGAACTACAGGTGAATTACAGTTGTTAACTCATTCAATACTCATAAAAACAAAGATAGGTACAGTAGTACATCCAAAAGATGAGTTAGGTTTCCCAAAGTTCAGAACCAATGTGGATCAGAACTGAAATTAAACTCTGTGCACTGTGACTCCATAGAAAATACTCTTAACTATTAATACTGCATTAAATCACTCAAAATGAAGTAAATTTAAAATAATTAGAATTAAAGTGAGCTGTATTTTAATTAAAATTAGACAGTTTCTTCACCACACTAGTCACATTTTGAGATCTCAATAGTTACACATAACTAGTGGACACTGCATTTGACAATGCAGATATAGTACATTTCCATCGTCAAAGTTCTATTCAGCAGTGTTGACTATAGCAGGTATTGGAAACCTTTTTCTGTAAAAAGCCACATAGCCGTTCTTTCAGGCCAAACTTGTCTCTTGCAACTACTTAACACTGCCGTTACAACGTAGCACACCCATCGATAATACTTAAAGTATGAGTCTGACTCTGTTCTGATGACATTTTATTTATAGACAATGGAATTTGAGTTTTAGATAATTACACATTTTATGAAATACTGTTCTTCAACCATTAAAAGTATAAAAACTATTCTTAGGTCAGATGATAACAGGCAGTGGGCTACAGCTTACTGATTCCTGTTTCAGAATTTCACTAGTATTTTAATTCTAAAATGCTGTGATTTTTATGGTAACAAATTTCAACAAAATTATTTTCTATTTTTTATGGTATGTTAATAAAGACTACTTTTAAGACTTACTCTCTCATGTTTTTAACATAATTTGAGTATTTCAGTATTAAAGGGAAGTATAGCTAATTTTCTAAAGATTTACCTCTCAAACTAGTATTCCTTAAGGCTAAAATCCATTTATGATGTTTGTTGTATTCTCAGAACTAGACAAATTTGCTGGCTGTTAGTGGAAACCTGGCTCCTAGTTCTTGAATTAATGAGTAAATGAGATTAAAAAATTGAAAATATTTTCACAAGTTGTTGCTTATTGTACCGATAATATTTCACACACTATGATACTTACACAAGGGTTGTACAATATAAAGCATTATCATTATAAACACTTCTACAAAATGATACAGTGAAATGTGAAAAAGAAAATAGGGTTAAGATCGTCTTTGGGGTTATATCGGCTGATAGTATTATTGAAATATGTAAGGTTTTCCAATTTGTCCTTTCTAAGAATAAACTGAAGAATGGCCTGCCATTTTTATTTACATAGAAGTATTTTTCAAGCCATTTAACAAGTCTCGTATTTACCAGGTGTAGTGCACCGCTGTAACTTTGCTTCTACGTCTTAGAGAGCAGAAGACCTGTTTGTGATCATTCTCTGAAAATTCAGGGTTTAACATTTTATCAGTAATCTAAAAGAAAAATATGATCCGTACATTTAGACAAGTGGGTTTCAATGTGATGCCCAGACCTACACCACCGGTCTGTGAGGTGGTGTCGGGACATCCAAGTTACTTCTAAGTTACCAGGAGATTCTAACATGCAGCAAGAGTTGGGAATCACTGATTTGACAAAACATCAAGGGCAGTTTCCTTAATTTTGTTACTAAAATTGGAGCCTGAGCTGACACAGAACACATTGACACCCAAGGAACTGCACGGAACAGGAGTAGAAAGAGACTAGAGGGCTAAGCATTCTGATGGTGTGGTGATCGTGAAAGATCCCCATTCACATAGTTAGGTCAGTAACACAGTGAAGTGCAGTAGGGACTAATTAGAAGGAGCTGCAACCTGGCAGAAGCATGAATATAGTTACAAGCTAAATTTTGGACAGAGCTGCACAAAGAACTCTAAGAATACAAGTCTAGATTTTAGGTCATGGGGCTGTGTCCCTTGAAGTGATTTAAAATAATGGCCATTTAATAATTACAAATTGAGTAATTTGTCTAATATACTAAAATAATTTGACAGACACCATACATCATATCCTATAAAAGAATTTAGGACATAGATAAAATAAGAACATAGTAATATAAGGCAGCATAAGATTAAAAAAAAAGTCAGATTATCTCGTATTAAAGATATTCAGGATACAAAAATAGTAAGATTAATGTGATTTTTAAATACAATAATTAAACGTGATATAAACAGTATTATGGACTCTTCTGAGAAGAATAAAGCATTATAGATGATTTATAGATGTATTGGAAAGCTGAAGTAAGTTTTCTTAGGAAATAAAAATAGCAAGGGACTTATTAGGATTAATTATCCTGAAAATGATAGGAAATCCTTGACAGGGAAATAATTATCAGTGTTAGGATAAAATATGAACCAGATTTTCACTTTAAAGTATATGAAAATGTCTAATTTATCTCTGATTAAGAACATTTAGCAGCTTTTTTTCCCCTTAAAAGATGAAAAATTAATATTGATTTTTTTTGTCAGGATATTTTTTCAAAGTCATATAACTAGTATTTTGATGAGTGATTTTAATTTTACCAAGATCAATTAAGGACACTTAGTTATAGTAAAAATAGTTACTTCATGACACAAGTATATGGAATAATTTTGTACTGTGGCTAGATACCATGCACGTTAAGGTGACAGTACTTAGTAAATTAATGGGAAAAGATTTGTAATGAGACAATTTGTAAATAATTCCTTTTTAAGACTCATTTTTGTGGGTATATTATATTGGATCTCATATGGACATTATGACTTTATCTGTAACAAGATTTTATGGAATGACAGAAAAGTGAATTATGGTGAAGTAATAAAATCTCTGATAACCGAAGTTTGAATTTCCTGGTCTGCTGAGCTTTAAGTTTGAAGGTTTTAATGTGTGACCTATTTTTTACAGGCATAAAACTCTTGGAATGTAAAACACACAAAGTTACCTCAATATAAAACTAATAATGTGACTAAAAGTCATCAAGGAATAAATTCTGATGAAGGTTTGAGTTCTTTCTTGACAATACTTTCTTACCCAAACATTTTGGGAATGTGTCATTCAAGGATCAGTTGTTTTTAGATCTCAGTATTTTCTGCAGTGCACAAGTGGTCCTCCTATTATGAATTTGATGTATGTAGACATAGTCCATTATTTGCTTTTAAATCTTATTATGTGTCATTAATGTAGCATTGTTTTTAGAAGTCAAAGGGAAAATAATACAACATTGTCAAAAAAAAAAAAAGGCTATAGTGATTGAGACTGTCTGGAAAGTAGTGATCTGTCAGTATTCTTTGCAACATAATAGTATAGCTTAATAGATATAAATGAACATAGTCACATCTGAGCAATAGAAACCTGTCTATTGATACAAGTTAATAGCAAATAGGCAAAAATCAACCTAGAAAACAGAACCTGTGGAGAAGAGAAATGGAGAAATGCTATTTCTAAAATGCATAGTTGGTCATATAATAGGCCAGCTTTATTTAGAAGAAAGGATGACTTTGTTTACTTACTGTTAGGTCTTGTATGGTTTTATAGTTCCTGAGATTTTGGCCAAGCTATGGTCTAGAACTTAGGTAAGCATACCTGCTAGTGAATCAAGCTGGCTGCTGCAGTGAATTTTCTTAGGGGATAATGGTAACCTGATATGCTAAATATCTTTTTGATTAGATAAGTGTATATAGATCATGAATCTTGTGGGTTTGATTCGCTACAATGTTAACACCTCTTTAATAATGCATATAGAGAACGTTTGGTTTTATTAGAATTTAAAGACTAGATAAAACATAATCTTGGTGGATCTCCAAATATTTGAGTATATTTCTTATTCTCTTGTTCCTTCTCATGATCTTTAAAAATTCCGTGTCTCAGAACAGTTGCCACAGTGCTTCCTTTATATTTTAGATTGATGTGTTTGAGGTCAGAGAACTTCTCAATAGTGATGGGAACCTGGGTTTTCACTGCAGCCATACCCAAATTTGATGATACAGTTTCATATAAAAATTTATGGCAAATGTTGTGAAATCCCATGGTATTGATTGCAAGTTAATTGGATCGTGTCTGTAACTTAGTGGATCACTTTCATGCCAAAAGATCTAGTGCCCCTGTGATTTACTGTCACTTGGGAAAAAGTGCTACTAAAGAGGTGTAGAATTTCTACAAAAGGTGCATTTCAATTCTACTGTTCAGTTTTATGACCAAGGTATAAATTACCACTTGTCCTTACTCATCTTCCTAACCTGATTTAATACCGTGGGTCACTCTAAATCTTCTGTGCCCAACAAATTGCTTCCCTATGATTCTGTGAACCACCCTGCCTCTGTGTTTGGGTTCATCTTGCTTCTTCTGTTTGGAATTTGTACCTGCTCCCTCCTTAGTTCTCCCTCCCATTTTCCCTCTTTTCATTGTACTTAAATGTTTCCGATTCTATTTTCAGGGCCACCTTTTTGTTCCAAATTCCCTGAAGGCTTTCTTTACTATTTCACCTTAGTGTTTTCTCCCTTCTCTGAAAACGTCCATTTATTTTTTTCACTTTGTCTGGATCTTGGTTTAGGCTATGGTTAACTGTTCTGCAGTTTTTCATATACGTATGTCCTGTTATTTTCTAATGACTCTAAACATCAAGAGGATGTGTGCCTCAGCAGTATCATGGTTCAGTCTCCCTTGAGATACCAAGAAAAAATTTCCACAGTCTTTTAGCATTAGTGTTTGTCCTGGTGCTGATGTTGTTCGCCTTGGAAGAGTTGGGGGTCACAGCATTTTATTGTAGTCAGTTTATTTGACCTGCTTCAAATCATCACTCCTAGATTCCCCTACAACAGCTAATTATTCAACAAATACTTGAGTGTTTAGTGACTGTAGAGCAGAGTTCTCTGCTCTGGCAAGAATTTCATAAATAAAAAAGACTGAGGTATTTGTCCCCATGGAACTTGCATCCTGAGTTCAGAAAATTGACTCAGTGTTGCAACAGTAGAAACTGCTTAGACTTCACTCTTAATATGTGCAGAATGAATTATGAACTCTCATATTCTCCAGCTGAATCAAGTACTCAGTGTTCATCCCCACACAGGCTCTTAAAAGCAGTGGCTTAATTTTGAAAGTAGAGTGGGTCAGCATATTGAGAGTTGGTATATATTGATTTGCAGCCTCTTCAGGGATCTTCCCAGGTATAATCTGAAGCTGCCCACTCTCCCTATGCAGAAGGCAAGGGGAGACTAAAGAAAGAGGCAGACCACTTCAGATTGGTAGGTAGCAAGTTTAATGAGCAAGGGAACTTACATGTCTTGGGTGGCTGCAAAAGAAATAGATTTCTGCACCCACCCACCAAATCTTAAAACTCTTTTTTATAGAGGTTTTAACTGGGTTCAGTCACATATACCATCCAGATGGTCTCAACACCACATTTCCATCTCGAGGCTGTATTTGGGGGTCAGCTTCTGGGAATGCAGCATGCAAGTGGAACACACATTCCAAGTACAGGAGATGGGGTAGATGGGGTGAGGAGCCTCCAGTTGTCCAGAACCACACCATGGGTCAGTGTCTGAATGACCTCCCTGAAGAGTGTAGTAGACTAGTCAAGAGCACAGGGCCTAGACCATCATCTCCTAGATTGAGAAAGTGGTTCTGGGTCCTTTCAAACTATTGTAAAAAAAAAAAAAATTGCAGTGGCAGGAACAGTTCTGAACTCATTCTATGAGGCCAGCATCACCCTGATACAAAAATCAGACAAAGATATTACAAGAAAAGAAAATTACAGGCCAATATCACTGATGAACATAGATGCAAAAATGCTCAACAAAATAATAGCAAACTGAATTAAAAAATACATTAAAAGGACCATATACCATGTTCAAGTGAGATTTATCCCAGAGATACAAGGACTTTTTAATATCTTCAAATCAAGTGATGTGATACACCACATTAACAAACTGAAGAATAAAAATCATATGATCATCTCAATAGACTCAGAAAAAAGCTTTTGATAAAAATTCACCATCCATTTTTGATATAAACTATCCAGAAAGTGGGCCTAAAGGAAACATATCTCAACAGAATTAAGGCCATATATGACAGACCCACAGCTAACTTCATGCTCAGTGGTGTAAAGCTGAAAGCACTTCCTCTAAGGTAAGGATGCCCGATCTTGCCGCTTTTATTCAACATAGTATTGGAGGTCCTAGCTGCAGCAATCAGAAGAAAAGGAAATGAAAGGAATCCAAATTGCAAAAGAAGAACTAAAACTGTCACTGTTTGCAGATGACATGCTACTATACATGGAAAATCCTAAAGATGCCACCAGAAAACTACTAGAGCTCAGAAATGAATTCAATAAAGTTGCAGGGTACAAAATTAATATACAGAAATTTGTTGTGTTTCTATGCAATAACAATGAACTGTCAGAAATTAAGAAAACATTTCCATTTGCCATCACATCAAAAAGAATAAAATGCCTGGGAATAAACCTACCTAAGGAGGTAAAAGATTGGTACTCAGAAAACTGTAAGACATTGATGAAAGAAATTGAAGACATAAACAGATGGATATGCTGTGTTCTTGTATTGAAAGATATATTATTAAAATGACCATATTACCCAAGGCAATCTACAGATTTATTGCAATTCCTGTCAAAATACCAATGGCATTTTTTCCCAGAACTACAACAAGAATTTTAAAATTTGTGTGGAAATACGAAAGATCCTGCATAGCCAAAAGAATCTTGAAAAAAAAAAAAGAACATGGCTGGAGGAATCACACTGTCTGATCACAAAAGTAGATACAAAGATCAGTGAAACAGAATAGAGAGCCCCAAAATAAATCCATAATTTACAGTCAGTTAATCTAGAACAAAGAGGGCAAGAATACACAATGGAGGAAAGACAATCTCTTCAATAGTGGTGCTGGGAAAACTGGACAGTTACATGTAAAAGAATGAAATTAAAACATTCCCTAACACCATATACAAAAATAAACTCAAAATGGATTAAATGTAAGGCTAGAAAATAAAAAACTCCTACAGGAAAACATAGGCAGAACATTCTTTGACACAAATTGAAGCAGTATTTCTATTTTTTATCCTTCCCCTAAAGTAAAGGAAATGAAAGTAAAAAATAAATAAACAAATGGGATCTAATGAAACTTAAAAGTTTTGCATAGCAAAGGAAATTATTAACACAACAAAAAGAACCTACAGAATGGTATAAAATAATTGCAAATGATATGACCAATAAGGGATTAATTTCCAACATATATAAACAGCTCATACAACTCAACAACCAAAAACCAACCTTACTGAAAAACGGCAGAAGAACTGAATAGGTATCTTTTCCAAAGAAGACATAAAGGTGGGCAACAGGTACATTAAAAGATGCTCGACATCACTAATCAACAGGGACATGCATATTAACCACAATGAGATACTGCCTTACACCTGTCAAAAAGGCTGTCATCAAAAGGAACACAAATAACAAATGTTGGCGAGTATGTGGAGAAAAGGGAAACTTCATAAACTGTTGATGGGAATGTAAACTGGTAACAGCCACTGTGGAAAACAATATGGAATTAAAAAAAGAAAAACTATAAATAGAACTGCCATATGACCCAGCAGTTCTACTCCTGGATATAGATCTGGAAAAAATTGAAAATGTTGATTCAAAAAGATACATGCACCCCAATATTCCTAGCAGCATTATTTACAACTGCCAGGGTATGAAAGCAACCTAGGTGTTTATCAACAGAAAAGTAGATAAAGAAGATGTGGTAAATTCAATGTGGTATATATACCTTGGACTACTACTCAGCCATCTGCAGCAACATGGACGGACTTGGAGGGCATTATGCTAAGTGAAATAAGCCAGAGAGAAAGGCAAGTATTATATGATATCATTTACATCTGGAATCTGAAAAATACAGCAGAGTAGTAAATATAACAAAAAAGTTCACAGATACAGAGAACAAACCAGAGGGGAAGTGGAAGGGGACTAAGTGGTAAAAACTATTAGGTATAAAACAAGCTACAAGGACACATTGTGCAACATGGGGAATAAAGTCAATACTTTAACATAAATACAAGTGGATTTTAAACTTTAAAATTTGCGAGTTACTATGCTTTACCTTTGTAAATTAAATAATAATATGTAGCAACTGTATTTCAAGTTAAAAAAAAAAGTGGCTCTGGGGATTTCTGTTTTCAGCTCTGACATATGAAGACCTTGGAAGTCAGTGCTCTCCTCACAACAAGAACAATTTGGGCTGCAAACCAGTGGTAGTGTAAAAAGTGTCACCAGGAAAACTAGAGAAACAGGTGTAAGCCTAGAGAGTCACAAGTAAGACCTGCTTATTTGGGACAGACCCCACTGGAGCCAGAAATTGATAGGAACACTTAAAGGTAATTTTGACACCTTGTTGGAGCTGAGCTGTAGATTAGCATGAGTGTGAGGAACTCCCGGGGACTGCGGTATTAAGAAGGCCCTGTGCTGTAATGAGTTTTTAGCCTCAGGAATCACGCCATGTCCATACTACAAAAGTCCAGGAAAGATCTTTGTGCACCTGGTATGCAAAGGGAAAAATTAAGCATTGTGATACAGGAACAGAGGAAATCCTGCTCTTCAGGGTAAGAGACTCTATCAGAGGCTTATCTCACTTAGGAGGAGGTATCTGACTTACTCTGTATCCCTTTAGCCTCTGCTTTTATCTGAGGATGAGAAAGGACAAGCTAAAACTTTGTGACGCTCAGGACTCAGGAACACAGGACTGATAAGAAGCTGGGACTAATCGTAAGGTTATTAATCACATCTTCTCTGCCACAACTACTGTATTAGTTTTCTAGGGATGCCATGACAAAATACCACGGGCTGGTGTCTTAGACATGAGAGATTTATTTCCTTAGAATTCTGGAGCTGGAAGTCCCAGATCAAGGTGTTAGCAGTTGTGGTTTCTCCTGAGGCCTCTCAGGATATTTTTTTAATGCAATTTATATTTTCAAAACATTTAAATTAGAAATCAGTAACAGAAAAGTATTTGGAAAATCCTCAAATATTTGGAGATTACTTAGCATGCTTTAAAATATCACATAGGTCAAAGAAATCTCAAGAAATTTAAAAATACTTTGAAGTAAATGAAAATAAGTGAAAATAAAGCTTATCAAAATTTGTGGGTTGCAGCAAAAGTGGTGCTTAGAGGGAAATTTATAGCAGTAATATACATATATTTGGAAAAAACCCTAAAATCAATAGTCTAATAAGCTTCTGCATTAGCAAACTAGAGAAAAAAGAACACTTGAAGCCTCAAGAAAGATGAAGAAAATAAGTAAAATTAGAGTGTAAATCAATGAATTTTAAAATAGGAAAACAGAAAATCAATGAAATAAAAATCCAGTTGTATGAAAAGATGAATAAAATTTGACAAAGCTCTGACCAAGCTAACCAAGGAAAAAGACACCAAATACCAGCATCATAAATGAAAGATGATGATGTACTCACACGCACACACACTTACACACACACACGGCAATGGAATATTACTCGGCCATAAAAATAATGAAATTTTGTCATTTGCAACAACATGGATAGACCTAGAGGGTATTATGCTTAGTGAAATGTCAGAGAAAGGTGATTATTGTATGTTTTTTACTTATATGTGTAATTAAAAAAATAAAACAAAGGAATTAATATAACAAAACAGACTCAAATACAGAGAACAAACTAGTGGTTACCAAAATGGTAGGGGGGAGATGCAAGAAAGATGAAGGGGATTAAGAGGTACAAACTATTAGATATAAAATAAATTTCAATGATGTAACATACAGCACAGAGAATATAGTCAATATTTTATAATAACTGTATGGAATATACTCTAAGAATATCAAATCACTATGTACTAGGTTGTACACCTGAAACTGATAAAATATTATGAGTCAAATATACTTCACTAACAATTTGAAGAAACAAAAAATGAAAGAAGGGTAATTACTGGTCAGAATGGTATTAAAAGGATTAAAAAGGAATATTGTAAACAACTATATGCCTATACATTTGATAATCTAGATAAAATGGACCAATTCTTTGAAAGATACAGATAACCCAAACTCACATAAAGGTAAATAATCTGATAATTATCTAATAGATAAGCCCTGTATCAAAAAATTTGAATTAATAATCTTTCAAAAGAGAAGGCAACACGACCAGATTGGTGTCACTGGTGACTATTATCAAATACTTGAGGAATTATATCAATTCTCCAAAATCTCGGTACCTTAGCCAGGTAATCAAAGTCTACGTCAGCATTGGTAAGTATATTGGTAGTATACATTATTGATGTGATGTAACAGAACTGGTACTTTATTCCTGTGGTCTTCTTCCAAAAGCCATAACCCCAGTCTAATCGTGATATAAAAAATTAGATCACAATAGAGGGAAATTGACCAGTATTCCTGGGAACTGTAAAGGATGTTAAAAGTAAGGAAAGTCTGAGAATCAGTCATAACCAAGGGGCTCTCTAGGAGAAATGGGACTAACTGTAATGTGATATTTGTGGTATCCTATATACGACCCTGGAATAGCAAAGGGACATTAGGCAAAAAAAAAAAAAAAAAAAAAGGAAATCTGAATAAAGTATGGACTTCAGTTAACAGTCATGTTATGATTAGTAATATACCAAACTAATGTAAGATGTTAATATTAGGGGGCAATGGATGGGGGGATTCTCTGTGCTTTCTTTGTAATTTTTCTGTAAATTTGAAACTGTTTGCCCCCAAATACTTTTAAAAACATCTCTGTCACTTATTCAGTGTCAGTGACAAATTACACAACTTCTCTGTACCTCAGAGCAGAGCAGTGCACTTAACATCTCTATACCCAGTCATCTGATCTGCAGCGTGGGGATAATACTATTCCCTATTTTAGAGGAATATGGTGAAATGGAAATAAATTGCTGCAGGTAGAGAATTTAGAAGAGTGTCTTGCGTGTAATAAGCACTCAGTAAATGTTAGCTGTGTCTATGATGAATTTGTTACTTTCAGGAAATCTCACCCGGCACTACTTTCTCCAAAGATTAGTGAGAGCTCCTTCAGTGATCCGTCAGTTGCTAGAAGTCTAGAACTGTCAGAACTGGGAGCTACTATTCACTGATACATGTTTCCCAAGAGTGCCACGGCAGGGTGCAGACCAAATTTCCGTAGGCTTATTTACCCCAAAGGATGCAATATTAGAAGTGGGCAGGATGAAACTCCAAAACTCCTTTGTTTTTCTTTCTTTTAGCAGTGTCCTCTCCACATTAAATCTTTAACCTCTCTCTGAATGCTCCCTTTTTCTTACTCTGTTAGAAAAGTCTTTTGAAGATATCGCTTCCTTTACAGACCATAGCTCTAACAGATAATTAACATGTTATCGCACTGTTTATTTTTTAGCTTATTATGTTTACTTTTATATAATTTATGTTTGTGTTTTTAATTATGTTTTAATTGACTTATATTTAACTCATTATTATGTTGATAGTTTATTCTCATCTCTCTATGCCTACCAGAATGTGAGATCTATGAGGTCTGGGATCTCTACTTAATTATGTCACTTTTGTGTTCAAAGCATCTTGACAAACAGTTCTTGGTTTCTTTGTAAATACCTATTAGATATTTGTGGTACATTTAATACATATGTAAGGTAATCATCTTCTACCATTATGTGGCTTATCTTTTGAGTTTGTTTTTATTGTATTTTGTTGAAATTTTAAAATATTTTTAAGGTTGTTAAATTTTATTTTATGGTTAGGACTTTGCCATCACAAAGCATCTCTCCATTATAAGTATCAAAAGCCTTATTCCCTAAAATTACCAATCTATTCTCTGTATATATGAGTTCAGTTTTTTGTTTTTTAGAGTCCACATATGATTGCGGTCATACATATTTGTCTTTCTGTCTGACTTATTTTTCATTCTTAAATTTACATGGAAAATTTGAAAAATGGGACGATTTTCATATTTTTCTATATGGTTAGTCAGTTCTGCTGAAAATTTTGATTGAACCCTTTCCTACTGATTTTTGTGCTACAAAATATTGTACTGTATTTCTAGGTAAGCATTGGTCTAGTCTATTCATTTTCACTGTTTGTCTATCATTTGGCTAATGCCACATTGTTTTAATAACTAAAGTTGTATTTTCCTCTTTTGATTTTTCCAAAGTTATGTTGATTATTCTTGGATATTTGTTTTTTGATATGAATTTGAGAATTACTTTGTCATTATCTATGAATAGCTCTTTTAGAATTTTCATCAGGATCACACTGAATTAATAGCTTACTTAGAGGAAAAATATCTTCACAATATTTAGTCTTCCTACCTTCATGTTCTTAAATTTTTAATTGAGATATAATTGACATTAGTTTCAGGTGTATAGCATAGTGATTCACTGTATATATTGTGACATGATCACAGTAAGTCTAGTTAATATCCATTACCACCCATAGTTACACTTTTTTCTTGTGATAAAAAATTTAAAGATCTACTTTCTTAGCAACTTTCAAATATACAATACAGTATTAACTATAGTCTCCAAGCTGTACATTACATTCCTATGACATTACTTTATAGCTGGAAGCTTGTACTTTTTTGCCCCCCTTCCAACTATTTTGTCTACCCCCACCCCTGCCTCTGGCAACTACCAATCTGTTCTCTGTATATATGAGATCAGTATTAGGTTTTTGTTTTTTAGAGTCCACATATAATTAAGATCATATGTATTTGTCCTTGTCTGACTTATTTCATTTAGCCTAATGCCCTCCAGGGCCATCCACATTGTTGCAAATAGCAAGATATCCTTCTTTTTGATAACTGAATACTACTCCATTGCATATATATTCCACATTTTCTTTATCCGTTCATCCGTTAGTGGGTGCTTAGCTTGTTTCATGTTTTGGCTATTGTAAACAATGCTGCAATGAACATGGACATGCATGTATCTTTTCCAGTTAGTGTTTTCATTTTCTTCAGACAAATACCCAAAAGAGGAATTGGTAGATCAAATGATAGTTCTATTTTTAAATTTTGAGGAAGCTCCATATTGTTTTCTGTATTGGTTTTACCTATTTACAATTTCACTAATAGTGTACAAGATCATGGTTCTTTATAACCTCACCAACACTTGTTATTTCTTGTCTTTTTGAGGATAGCCATTCTAACAGGTGTGAAGTGAAAGCTCATTGTGGTTTTTAATTACATTTCCCTGATGATTAGTGATGTTGAATGTCTTTTTATGTACCCATTGGCTACCTGTATGTCTTTTTTGGGAAAAAAAAAAGTGTCCATTCAGTTTCTCTGCCATTTTTTACTTGGATTGTTTGCTTTTTGCCGTTAAGTTCTTTACGTATTTTGGATAATAGCCCTCGTTAGATAATTGGCGAATATTATTTCCTGTTTGGTAGGTTGTCTTTCCCTTTTGTTGGTTTCCTTTGCTGTGTAGAGGCTTTCTAGATTGATGTAGTTCCATTTACTTTATTTTGCTTTTGTTGCCTTTGGTATCAAATCTGAAAGAGTCATTGCAAAGACTGATGCTAAGGAACTTACTGCTTATGTTTTCTTCTAGGAGTTTTATGGTTTTAGGTCTTAGGTTCAAATCTTTTAGTCCATTTTGAGTTAGTTTTTGTGTATGGTGTAAGATAGTGGCCCAGATTCATCCTTTTACATGTGGTGGTCCTATTTTCTCAACATCATTTATTGAAGAGCATGTCTTTCCCTCATTGTATATTCTTGGCTCCTTTGTTATAAATCAATTGACCATATGTGTATGGTTTATTTCTGGGCCCTCTATTCAATTCCGTTCACCTGTGTGTCTGTTTTTATGTTAGTACCATACTGTATTGATTACTATAGCTTTGTAGTATAGCTTGCAGCTATCTCCATATGTCATCTTTCTCCATATGACAGGTTTTCTTTTAGGTTGCCAATACTTTTAATTTTACCCATGGATTTTTAAAATTATATTTTGATTACATTATAACTACTCATAGTATGTGTTGCTCCTGTTAGTAGTATTTTCCTTAAATCCCACTACATTTTTTAAAAGACTGTTTTTAGAACAGTTTCAGGTTTACAACAAAACTGAGAGAAAGGTAGAGATTTTCTGACTTCCTACCCCAATACATCCATCAGTTTGTAATGGTCTTTCTCATTACAAACATCAGTCACCAGAATGTTTTCTTTTTCACCAAGGATGAACTTAAACTGACACATCATAATCACCCAAAGTTCATACTTTACCTTAGGGTTCACTCTTGTTGTTGTACATTTTATGGGTTTGGACAAATACAAAATGAATTGTGTCCATCATGGTAGTATCAGAGTATTTTCACTGCCCTCAAATTCTGTGTTCCACCTATTCATCTTCCACAGTCCCCGCCCTGCTAACCACTGATCTTCTATATCTATAGTTTTGCAATTTCCAGAATATTTTATAGTTGGAATCATACAGTTTATAGTCTTTTTAGTTTTGTTTCTTTTACTTAGTAAGCATTTAAGGTTCCTCTATGTATATTCATGGTTTGATCACTCATTTTTTAGAGTTGAATAACATTCCATTGTCTGGATTTACTACATTTTTTAGTCCATTCACTTAATGAAGGGCATCTTGGCTGTTTCCATGTTTGGACCATTCTAGTAGATGTATAGTGGTCTGTTATTGTCTAGATCATTTTGGTTATGACAGCTACTTTCTTGAGAGTCTATATTTGTTTAATAACTTTAGTGACTGTAGGACAAGGTTTTTGGGTCTTTGTTTTCTCTTGGGTTTATTTTGGCAATTCATTGCAGATTTCTGATTTAAAAAATTACTTACTCTGGCTTCAAGCATGAAGTAATAAAATGTAACAGACATATAGAAAATTAGAAAGCCAAGTCTATGCTCAAAGTCATTACTCTTCTTCAGGCATTATGAACAGAACACAAATACACTGATCAGTTCCAAAGCCAAAAACAGTTTGACAAGTCTCTGTCTATTCAGTTCTCATGTTTAATATAATAATGAAGATATTAATTCCAGTTTGTTGACTTTCATCTGAGTCTTCAACTAACTGTTGGGGACTGGGTTTTAATTGTGATTTGGTTCCATATTAAGCTTGCTACTAGGTCTAGATATTTTGCTTTTAGTAAATAAAATAGGAATGAACAAAATTTCCAAGGTGAATTAACATTCATGACCACAGAGATATTATAAACCATCAATACTTTTTAAAGTAAAATAGCTAAATAATGGGTATGGACAAAAGGCATTTTCATAGTCCTTCTTGGAAGTGAGATTTTCACATGGCATTTGAGATTAGGACATCATGCATACATGATAATTCAAGAGGACAGTGCTAATGATTTGGAAAGAGTCTATTTCTGTTATTGCTTCATTAAAGGCATGGTGCGCTGCCCAAATACTGCTTCATCATTTTCTCAGTGTTTCTTCCTCAGAGTTGCTCTCAGTGTATAAATCGTTAGTCAGATCAGAGAATAGTTGCAGCTGCTGTGTGTATTTAAATACTGCCAAGGCAGTAGATTACCAAATTGGACAGAAACCTGGTTTTTGTACCTCTCTGTATAGAGACAATAGACCATTTTCCAAGTTACTATGTTTCAAATTGTCTACTCAACACCTGTGAACAACATAAAAGGAAGGAATAGAAGACACAGATATGTTTACTAAGATAATGGAAGCTAGAATTTTGTGATCCTCTCACGTTTTGGAGAGCCTCCTAAAAAATTTTTCTGCTATTAAACATTATATAGTCATTTTTATAGGAGAATCAGATAATTGAACATTAACAAATTTTCCTTTTCTGCCTTCTTGCTACCATTATTTATCATTATATTGTTATTTCTCCTTTGGGAGAGAGGATTATCGAGTTACAGAGGTGGTGAGAATATCCTATATTTGCAGTTCTTTTAGTTTTAGCATTTTAAAAAATTTTAGAACTCTGACTTCCATGAAAAGAAGATCAGTATTTGGCATTGTTCAAAATTATTCCTAAAAGGCAAGTGCCTGCTTTTTAAACCTTTTGTAACTGATTTGTTGTCCATTAATTTGCCTTTACTTCTATGACATTAGCATTGTTAATCTTTTGCCCTTTAGAATAATAATTCTAACTTTTGTCTTCATGTCACTAAAATAAACTTTAACATTATTATTTAAAACTCCAAAAAAGTTTACTTTTTTTCTTAAAATGAAATATTATGTGAAAATAATGCTTTACTATTTACTTTACTATTTTATTATTTGGATAACCAAATAATGTAGAAGATGCTCTTCTTACAGATTTTATAATCATGGTTCAAAACTAACAAACATACTTCGAAACTAAAAATACCCTCCAAAGATTTGATGTACCATTCTCCCTTGGGATTCAGTAGTATAGAAGGCATGAAAGCAATTAATTTTAAAAATTTGTTCATCAAAATAAGTATCATATTGGTACTTTGTATTCATTCCAGTTCTTTCCCTGTTTGTTTGTTCTCCCTGGACAAAGTCTGGCTTCTTCCATTTTTTCAGTCCTTTATTTGTAAAGAATTAGTTTTTTGGTTGGCTTAGGAATGTATTAATTAGCCATACTCAATTCTTGCCAGACTTTTGCCTGATTTGTAAGTCCTCATTTTTTCCCCTATAAATGGAGATTAAATAGTCTTCTGTGAAGTTTAGTTATTTAGGTGAAGCATATTGATATTTAGCATTGCCACTTTGAAAATAAAAAGTATAAGCCATTTACTTACTGTCACTTGGAAAATTTGTGACTGATGGAGGAGAGAACCTACATGGCTCATTCGTACAAATGTTTTCAGAGAACTAATTTTCCAAAATTCATTGGCAAAATGGTAAATCAAATAATTACATAGCAATTAAAATTACTTTCAAAATTCTTAGTTCTAAAAGAAATTACTTTGTCTTAGCTAGTCCTTATGTTTTGATAACTCTTAGACAAAGCACACTTTGTTGTTAGAACAAACCCAAGAACCCTTAATAACTTTCAGTGTTTCCTTATCTTAACACCAAGCATGAAAGGGAAAATTGAAACAAAGAAGATGAATGAAAGGAAAAAAGATGACAGTGGAGAAGGAATATTTTTCTTATGTACAAAATGAAGGGATAATGGCATTTGACAAAGACTGCCCATCTCATACTTTTGAGGAATTAATGAGGATGATACTCAAAGGCGTAGAAATTGTGATTGGCCCTGTAATGTTGTTGTCCATCTACACAGAAGAGTTAGGCTTTTAGTATATTAAAATACTTGTCATATCACTGTAGGATCATCATCATGCTTTGTTATTATAAAATTCAGCATGACAGAACTCTGTAATTTATGGGGTCAAAAATAGATGGTATGGTTTAAAAGGAGCACAAAGGAACAAGATTTACGCTCCATGTCTTGGCATAGTCCAATGGCTGTTCCTTTAACTGTGTCTTCTGTAGTAAAATAGACAGCATGTACTGAGAGTTGACTGTGTCCTGTGCTAATCTGCTACATGCATTATTTTATGTAGTCTCAGAACAACTTGCAGATGAGAAAAGGAAGATAAGAGAGAAGAGACCTGCCCAAATTCATGGAGTTGTTAAGAACCGGGGGGCTAGGATTTTTGATTTAGGCAATCTGATGGCAGATCCTTCATTCTGTATTTGCAGGACTGTGGGCAGGCTTAGAACTCCCTATGTTTATCAGCTGTCTTATTTATCATCTCTTCCACTGTACTTTTCAAACAGCACCAGCAGCTTCCATCAGAGCATACTCTTCAATTAATACCATAGGCGTTTTACTATGCAAATATCTGATTAAGAGGGGACAGGTACATGTTTCCTTTTTTTAAGCTAATGTTTAGGGAAATAAAAAGTCATATCTAGATAAATTTCTTGGGAAAAATAGTCCAATGAATAATGTCGTATCTATTGCCTTTTTATATTCAACTTTGTCCAACTGAAGCAAAGCCCCCTAAATACCACTATCATTGTTTCTTCCTTAATATTATCAGTATTATATTAAATATATATATACACTGATTATTTTCAATTGACTAAAATTTCAAAACTGGGAGTAATGGTGTACAATTTTATTCTCAGTATAATGAGAAATATAGTCACTCTTTTTAAGAAGACCAACAATAGGATACAAGGGCTACAGGTTTACATCCATTTCCAGTAATGTGATTAATAGCTATCTGCTCCAACATACTGAACTAGGCTCCTCACGAGCAAAGGGCTATGCGTCTCTGGTGCCTTGCACAGGTTATGGTTGGGACAAGCTCTCAATAAATGTATATAAAATTAGTGAAACATACTCATGAAAAAATACATTTTTTTAGTTAGGAAAACATGGCTTGTGTAAAACATGGTACTCTGGGAAGAATTGTATAGCAAATAATATAGTTATTTTGTATTCAATTACACCTAGTTACAAGTTATAAATACTATTTTCAGTGTGTTTAATTTATGTGTCTTTGTTTTTTTTTTAAAAGGCTTGGAAGGTCTATTTTGTTTAGAATAGACTTTCCTAAGGGATCTGGATATAGGTGCAAATAGAATAAAGACATTTATATACATAAATATATGTGTTTGTGTGTATGTATGTCTCCAGGCAAAGGGAAAAAATGATTCTTATTACTCCTCAGTTTTCTTAACTATGGTAGGACACCCAGAGCATGTTTTTTGAAATACCTCAGAATGTTCAAGCAGTTTATTAATTTTCCATGTAAACATATATTCATGGTCCAGAATAGCACTCCCTTCTCAGCCCTCATTGTCCAGTTCACCTACTTTTCATTTTGTATGACTGCCAATTACAGCACCACGTATGAGGGATAGATCAAAAATTAGGGAAGTGCCCAAATTCTGGATTAAATATTTTCCCCTCTATTTTGATCTGAGTAATTCTACAACATGAATGCTGTCACTATAAGTCACTTTAGAGTATGGCCCCGTTGCTGCTTTGGATATATTCATAATATGTACAAGTGGCTGTTTGTTTTATATTCACAACCAATGCTGTCTGCTCTGTTCCTACAAGATGAGTCATTGTTTTAATACTCCTACAAAGACTTAAGCATGCATTCAGGCATGCCCAATCGATTAGAAATCTCCCTTAGGATACCACAGAGGTTTTATTTTTTCATTTCTAATTTTTAAAACAACATGTTCTTGATGAAACGTTCCAGATCAACAAATAGCCTTAAAGACTGATAGCCTCTCAAATCCCCCAAAACACAACCAGTAGAGGATGACTGATCCATGAAATCCCAACTCTGTTTTGGAGAATAATTTCTTCAGAAGCCATGGAAAGAAGCACTGTTTAAAAAAGTATATATTTAGCACCTTTTGAGACCATGAGGTTTCTGGAGGGTATATACTCTATATACTCCTCTCCCTCCTTCCTTTTTTTTTTTTTAATGTATTCTTTTTTTTTTCCAACAAATATATTGGACACTTCACAAATTTTGGGCCCCATACCACATTCTGGGAATGCGAGCATGAATAGGACATAGTTTCCATCCTTCAGGGTAATATCTATTTAATAAGATGAACAACTAAGAAAATCCTCTGTAGCGTATTACCTTCTCACTGGCAGATCTTTACCTGTATAAAACAATAGCAAAACACGTACTCAAAAGGCTTTACCAAATGTACATCATATATTAAAATGATTAGATTCTAGCAGACTTACATCCTCAAAAGAAAGGCAACCTCTAACCGTAATTGAAAGCTAGATGTTTTAATAACACATACTTAATAACATGTTCACTGAGGAGACCTCTACTTTTTAGAAAACAGCACTAAACCCTGAAGATTTCTCTTCGCTGAACGAAAAGCTATAGGAATGAGAGGTTGTGGGATATAAAAATAATAGACACAGCAGAGAACTGAATAGGGAAGCAAGTTAAGTAGCCTGCCCCCAGGATCTCTTCTATAGTTTAAGGTTGTGGAGATTAAAGTGATTCTTGGATATCACTTTTTGTTCTTAGTGTCCTCTTCCAGTCCTTGTTTGTACACCACTTATGAATTCTTACACCTCTTCCTGTTATGTATATATCACGACTAATGGATCATTCTAAAATGCTGGATATAAGTTGTTTTGCTTCTGTGGAGTTTTTCTTTAGGACACAGGAATTATTTCTAAAAGTGGTCCTTGATTTTGCATAATTTACTACTTAGTCTTCCATTTGAATTTCTAAAAAGAAACTAGCATTAAGATTAGAATTAGTTTAGTTATATGCCAGGAT
Organism: Camelus dromedarius; assembly: GCF_036321535.1. Taxonomy (NCBI): domain Eukaryota; kingdom Metazoa; phylum Chordata; class Mammalia; order Artiodactyla; family Camelidae; genus Camelus; species Camelus dromedarius. Next base: position 79,683,112 of record NC_087437.1, on the reverse strand, counting down.
TTGTAAGGTGGGATAGGGAATTCCTTTTAATGTTGTATTAATCTGTTGTTAGGAAATAGCTTTTAAAATTATTTCCCTGATTTATATAAACGTAAAATGTGAAATAATCCATATTCATAACAAAACTCATATTAAACCACAAATAGAATTTTAGCATAGGTGTTTGTATCCTTATGTTTCTTACATACTTCATATCATCCCATATACATACAGCATCAATCTTTTTAAAATTAGTGTGAGGTTTTTCTGTATCTCATTAAAACATTGATATTTAATGGCTGCATTACATTACTTGATATGGTTCATTTCTCAGTTCTTGGGTTTTTAAAGTTGAATCCATATTTCAAATTATTAAATCTTTTTTTATTATGTCAAACTTTCCATACACTCTCCTCCCCCCTTGCTGTCACCTGATTGTTGCCACAATTAAGGAAGCCCTTCCACCTGTGCTCCAGGTCCCATCCTAACTCATCTTTGAAGGTTGTTAATCTTGAAATTTCTCTTTTGCACCATCAGTTCCTCCCCATCTATTGTATTATCTTCATCAACATAAAACATTTTTTAGGTTCTTTCATCTATTAAAACACTCTTGGTTCTTCTGAAATATAACCACATTTTTCCTCCCTTTTATAGCATAGCTTCTCGAATGAGTTGTCTGTCAGTAGCTCTGTGAACTTTCTTACCTGCGTTTTCTCCTTCATCCAGTTCAGGCAGACTTCTGCTCTGAACTAACCCACTGAATCTGCTCTTACCCGAACACTAGTGACCACTCTATTGCCAAATATTAAATGACCCCATCTCATTTCTCAGATTACCTCAATACTAGGCTCATTCTGCCCAGTTGGACCAACCCCATTTTCTGAAAATAAGTATTCTTGGTGTCTTGTATATTATCCTCTATTGGATTTTCTCTCCTGATTGCCCCTCCTCCATCTCCCTTGCTAGCTGCTTTTCTAGTTCTGTTTTAGGACTCAAATTTGTTACCATTTCCTTCTCTATTTATAACTGCTTCTAGAAAATCTTTTCCACTGCCATGCCTTAAAATACCTAAATGCTAATTAACACTTCAGCCTTGATCTCTCATCTGAACTCCAAACTCATAGCCAGCTGCTATTTTACTTCTCCACTTAACTTTCAGATGTTTAGAAGATATTTAACATAGCCTAAATTAGGCTGTCAGTCCTCAATAATGTTACCACCGTCTACCAGTTGATTAAACCAGAAAACATACCAGGTACCACTGACTCCTCTCTTAATCTCCAGGGCCAATCTGCCAGGAAATCTGGTTATTGGAATTCATCGTGTTTCCATTATGGGCAGTTCTTTTGTCCCTACAACCACCTTAGTCTGTCTACAATCCTTCTCGTTGGTTATCTAGTTTGCCCCTTGGCTGCTTATAATTCATTTATAAGAATTATCCTTATAAAACACTAATTACATTTTTTCACTTTTGTACTTAACCCCTATTGTTTCCTGTTTGCATTTACTACAGGATCCCAATTGAGTACTCTGAGCTTGGATCCCAAATTAACCAGCTCCTGCATAGCCCTCTGACTTGGTTGATACAACTCTCCTTGCATTTACCATTTCTGGCTTTACTGTCACTTTTATTCTTGCTGTTACTTTAATATGCCAAGTTTTATGTTTGTTGCCTACATTTGACATCTCTCCTCCTTTTCTATTGCTGGCTCCTAATTTTTATTTATTTCTCAACCTAATGTCACTTCTCCACTAAGACTTTCCTTATATACCTAATACAAAGCATCTTCTCAGTCTCTCTATCACATTATCTGCCTTTATTTTCATCATGGAAATGATACTTCCTCATTTATTCATTTACTGTTATTTTATGTATGAGAATGTAGACAATGTATCAGCAAGGGTCTTACTGTGTTTTTCTCTGCCTTATCCTCATGGCTAGAAAATATGTGAAATTCAGTGCATGTAATGAGATCTCTTGTACAAATACACCTTTTGTCTGCATTTCTGATATTATATCCTTAGGTAGCTCTAAATAGAGTAATTGAATTCTGGTCAATTGTTTTCTAGGGAGTTGGTACCTGTATTAGGGTTGCCAGATTTAACAAACAATAACAAAAAATACAAGAATACCAGTTGAATTGTAGGTAAAAAATAAATAAGATTTTAGTACAAGTATATGTTCCATGACATTTGGGACATATTTACACAAAAAAATACTCGTTGTTTATCTGAAATTCAAATTTGTTTGGGCATCTTGTATATTACCTAGCAATGCTATCTAGCTTTCCTTTAAATGCACTTCTGATAAAAGTGAATAAAAATGATGATGTTGTGGTCCCTTTTTTACCATTTAAAAAATATATATGTGACTTACGCATACACCAACTCACACATACCTCCCACAGGACTACTAAAAATAACAGAAAAATTTAAAAATGTAAATATGTACTTAGATTATAATCTGTTTCACAATCTATAACTTTTATTTTACTGAAAACCTGCTTGAAGCCCTAGTCATTCTGTACAAGACAGAGATGCTCAACGCAAGTCTTTCTTATATCCAGGCATGAATCTTGATCAGATCATAAACTTGTTTTGATCCCAGTGGACTTTAGGAAATGTTCTTCTCCCCAGATAAGCAATAACATGGAGGAAACCTGATTCTGACTGGGGTTTGGGGATGTCATATGCACAGGGAAAGATGAGCAGAGGCCGGGCATCCGTGGAATCTAGAGAATGTTATGAAAATTGGAGTCTGGGATGTATTGGGTCACTGAGTATGTTCAAAAAAGCAACCTCTGGGATGGCTGTTTCTGATCTAGACCTTTCTCGGTATTCATTTAATACTTTGCAAGTATTTTTGGTCATGCTAAAGAAATCGAACCCTGTAAGTAGACATGGGATCATTTTTCTTTGTGAAGAAAAACTAGCAAAGAAATAATCAAGCTTAATATCAACGTAAACTTTCCTTTTACTGTTGTGTTTTTGTGTTATGGTGAATTCATGTAGGAAAGATTCTGATAGTAAGTGTGAGAATGTTACCAAAAGGTATTTTTGAGCTGTTTTTCTTCATTAATCCACAGTAAAGCTCTAACATGTCAGGAACTTGAAAAGGAAATATAAAAACCTAGGCACCACATTAAATGAAATGCCAGCATTGAAAAGTCTGAACTAGAAAAGGATTCTCATTAGGGGGTCTCTGCATTTTAAAAGCCTTAAAATTAAAATTGCTGCAAGTCATTTTCATAAATAGCTGAAATTTTTGGTTTATACTAGATTAGAGACTGAATTAGATGCTGAGAATATCCTGTCTATTATCGTCAACCAGAGAGCTTTCACTGTTTCATTCAGCTTTTCCATAAAATGTAATATTTTCTGAGTTCTTACCATTATTTGTTGGCAGTGCCTTTCTGTCTGTGACCTAAGCCAGCAGGGTTTGTCATTTTCCTGAGTAGCAGTGGGAAAGGAAGGAAAGTACAAAGGGGCTGTCCTGGAATATCTGACTTCACCTGTTTATAACCATTACCCTTCTATTCAGAATTGGTGAATAAGTAATTACATTTCAATTCCCTGTTTATTAGATAATGGTAGCAATGGTTAATAGGCTTTGAGAGTTCAGTCTAGTGTGTATTAAGTGTGTATTTTTGACACTTAAACTACTATCTGAAAATGTTAAGCTTTCTTTTCCACTTACCTCCAATTAACACTGTTTAATAGTAACAACTTTCCAGAAAATCCACCATGAATTTGTCAACAGTAGCTAATTACCTGTGTGTAGCAGCCTGTTTCTCTTTTTCCTTATGCCTTTATGCCCTTAGATGTCACAGTGTTCAGATTCAGGGTATCAAGGAAAGAGCAAGGTCTCTCTTCTCAGAAGATCTGGACTTGAACTCTGTTACTAACCACATATTGGTAAATAACTAAAACACTGTTGAATCTCAATTTCTGTTTAGAACATGGAGACTCGATTATTTAATCAAGAAGAAAATGAGTATCCTAAGAAAAACACTTAGCATATTACACATAGTACTTGATATGTGTAATAGGAATTCAAAAAACATTACTTTCTCTGTGCCCAAGGAAAAGTCCTAGAGCCATTATACTTAGTGCATATTATATGCCAGACAGCATCTAATTGCTTTATATATATTATTGTCTTTAATCTTCACAATTTTTTATACAGTAGTTTCTACTATTTTTGTCATTCCCATTTTGTAGAGGAAGAAAATGAAATATGAAGGCTCAGAGATGTGAGACACTCTCAGGTGTGTCTTATTCTACATTGGCTCCCTTATCTACCTGGTTATGTAATCTGTTAGCATACAATCACTTGGCTATATATTGCACTAAATCATACTCTTTAAGCTTCCATCAACTATATTTAAATTCAAGGATTCAATGTGTCTTAATTGCCTAAGTACAATGCCCTATTAGGCACTGTGGAAAAATATACATCTGACTGGGAGTCTCTGTCCTCAAGGATCTCAAGATTGGAAGCAAATTATATTAGTTCCAACCACAAATCCATTGACTGAAGAATGAGGCTTACTGTATGATTACTAGAACAAAATGAAGAAAACCTTGTTGTATTCTCTTGGGCTACTAGAAATTAGACATTGTTAATAGAGATAAATTGCCAAGACATGCAACTGAGAACTTATACACATGCTAATGAAATCTGGTCATCAAGGCAATTTACTAAAGTTAAAGCAATTCAATTAGAAGAAACTGAATAATGGATATGAAATTGACTAAAAGAAGTAACTCTAAATTTATACACATAAAATTTATTTTCTTTCTGAAACTGCAGGAGGAAGTCATAAAATGTAGACCTAAAATTATTGGCGTTTAGTCCCAATTATAATAAAAACTTGAAAACTAAAGCTAGTTTGATTCTGTCTCCAGGAAGTATTGGAATTTTTGAGATAAGAGATGCTCATTTAACACATGAATATCATATTCTCTGTTTATAGGAGAAACTCCAGAGTGACAATTTAATAAAATGTAATTAGAAACTGACAAACTAGTAAACTTTGTATAGCTCAAAACAAAGCTCATACAGGACAAGAAACGGGAAATTAATGCAGTTGTGTGCTGTAATCTCTGTGCTGTTCAGGGCCTGAGTACCAGCATTGGTTTCAGTATTAAAATAATGGAGCCGTTAAGACAGAGTCATTTTAAAATGTTAAGCATATACATTCACACTATGGAATAGAATTTTATTCTTTCCTAAACTGTAATAACTAGATTGTCAAGGAGGCATTTGGATTATTCATTTATTTCAAACAGCAAGGTAGCTGCATTAGATTGAATGTGAAACTATCATTTTGGTTGTTGATTGGCCAGAATATTATTTACTTGACTTTGTATGTGAGTACAGATAATGATTTATCAACATTCTTAACACAAACTTTGGTTGTAAATAAGAGAAAGAATATGGTGGGTTATTAAATTCTAGCTGTTCAAAGATATTTCTTAGACCTGTCCTTTCCTACCTGCTACAATATTCAAGTCTCCACTGAATACTATAAACAGTTTCTGGCTAAATAGAAACATAATTGAATTTTAACTAACCATGTCAGAATATTATCCACAATACTAGTGTTTTTGGTCTCAATATTATTTCCCAGGATGCTTAGTACTACTTTCAGTTTTTCTGTAATTACTCAAAACATTTTGTAAGCTAATTTTTGGAAATTACCATTGCAATTGAAATCATGTTTATGTGAATATTCAAAATTACAGTAAATATACTGTAATATATATTTTAAATAGATAAAAAGTTATAGAACAAATGTCTAGGAAAAAATTTATTCCTACATATGAATGTATGTGTGTGCTGTGGAAAAGATTTTGGATGGGTAAACAATAGCTGGTTATCTCAGGAGGATGAAATTAGAAAATGAGAGAAAGGTGTTTAAATTTCATTTAGTATTTCTTGAAATTATTTTAATTGTAAAGATGTACAACTTAACATAATTAAGAAAATAAATTAATGAAGCTGTATTTAAAGAAATGTATAGAAAAGGAAAATAGAAAGAAATGCCTTTCTTCCCGCAGGGGAACAAACACAGCATGACTCCTTAGGACCTTCTCAAAGTGAGGAGTAATATGATAAGATTGATGAATTTAAACAAAAAAATGACGGTCAGCACTTACTTAGAATAACATATTCCAAATATTATATTAAGATACATTTTCTTTGATTCTCACCACAATTCAATCTTGAGAAGTTGAGATTTATAGAGTTAAATAACTTGCCCAATAAAACAGAGCTACCGAATGGTAAAGTCAGAATATTCACTTTTTAAATCCAGGACCGGTGTTTCTAATTACTGCATTATACCATCCTGTTATATTTCCACAAAACCCGTATATTTCTTCCTAAAGTTCTCTTTTTATTTGTACCAGGGAGTCAAGTGAAAAACAATAAAAAATTATTCTTTAATTGAGATATCTTGCTGTCCTGTTGAAGTTATGACACTACTTCATTAAGAGGTAATAGATTTTATTACCAGTTTTTTGGAATTTCCAGGATGATTTTGCAAGTTAAAACTTAAAAAAAAACTTTCTCTTTGTCTTCACCACACTCTGTTACATGAATCAATAGCATAAAAAAAAAAAATCTCTAATTTACCCTCATTTGTGAGTATCCATATACACATATGCAGTATACCCTGTCTCCCATTGAATCAAATTTATTTTTAAATATTTGCTTCTTTGTTTCAAATATAAATTTGACTCAATATGTAAAAGAGAAGGTGTCTCTTAAGAAATTTATCTATTTGAACAGACGATTTTCTGAGATTATTGCTTCTTTTGGTTTACAGTCTTTCAATTCACTTGAATTTCTAGGGGAAAAGAGCAGTCATTTGTAAATGTCCAGTTGCTCTCTGAATATTTAAGATGTATGAAACTTTGATTTACTAAAACTGGAGAATAATCACAATCCAGAAACATTCATGTTTACCCCTTGAATATAGTCATTACTGAATATTTGTGACAATTGGTACACTCTAAACATTTGCAGAATAGGAAAACCATAGAAAATTGAACAGCATCATATGTATTTCCAATGTTTACTCCTAATAACAGATAGTCTTTTAATAAAAACGGACCCACCTCCTTACTATGAATCCCTAATAATCAATTTTGTTCTGGATTTTATTAATGGGTTATAACTTTTAACTTACTGTGAGTTTGGAAATGTTATCAATAAACTTTTCTACGTCACAACATGTCTTACTAGGAACAGTTACTGAAGGCTGTGTTGTAAGGTACGTTAGCTCGGAAGTGGTGAATAGGTTACATAAAAGGGAGTAGTATGCTGAATGCACTGAAATAAGTCATTGGATTTTGTCATTTTAAACAAGTCATTTTACCATGCAGAACATCGCAAACCATTTTCTTTTCTGGAATGTATTTTGCATTGATTCTCTTATTCTTTTTGATACTATTGTTTTATTATCTTTTCTAATGTTAATACGTAGCAACATTTGTTTACATTTCAGACAAAATTTGTGTTGAGTTGAAGTATTATGTATTTATACTGGAAAATTATTTTTCTGTAGCTTTTTATAAGTTTAAATAACAGAAGAGGAACAACAACAGTTTCTCTTTGTTTTGTTTCTATCAACTATCCTTGACTGTTGAAGACAATTTTTGGACATAGTGGAAAATAGGTAGTAAGTATTAGGACTATGCTTTGTTAAGAAACCATCAAGGCCTCCTTCATTTGGCCAGAGTTTTTCAGTCCAGCACAAACACATTGGGGAATTACCTTGACTTGGTGATATTTGGGTATGAGTGACAGACTCAGAATGGAGAAAGCAACTAAATACACACCGAAGAATGTTTATTCTAGAATTAGAGAGGCCAAAGCAACAACTAGCCATAATAGTTTTTATGCACAATTTTTCAGAGATACAAAATCTGCTGTAATTTTGGTTTCTTAGTTTTGAAGTCTTAAGGCTAACTTGCTTCTTGGGATTTTTGGAGTCTGAGTTCTGTTTAGAGGGATTCTAAATAAGATACAGTTCAAATATTTTTCCCTTTTAATTTTCACATTTCAATACTAGAATTAATGCATCTCAACGTGAGAGATAAATTATACTATAATGGTAGTTTAGAAATAATCCTCAGTGATTAGTAACACTTTCTTAGTGGAACCTGCCTCAGGTGACATTATAGATTGAATTGTGTGCTCCTAAAATTCTAACATCCAGTATGACTGCGTGTGGCATTAGGGCCTTTAGCAAGGTAAGTAAAGTTAAATTGAGGTCATAGGGATGGGGCCCCAATCTAAGAGAACTGATGTCTTTATAAGACAGGAGGAGACGTTTGGGATACAGGCACACAGATGAAAGGCCATGTGAGGACACAGCAGGAAGGTGACCATCTCCAAGCTAAGGAGAGGGTCTCTGGAAAAAGAAAAAAACAAACCTGCTGACCCCTTGGTCTTGTATCTTCTCACTGCCATAAGGGCTAGAAGTCCATTTCTATTGTTTAAGCCACCTACCCGGTGTTGCTTTATTACGGTAGCCCTAGCAAACTAATAAAGATACTTCGAATTGAACTTTAACCAAGGGATTGGTGCTTCTTATATTTGAATTTCAAATCAAGTCTGCTACAAAGGAAATAATACATATTTAATAATGGAAATACATTGTTAAATGGCAGCTAGGGCTATCATTAACAAGTTACCAAAAAATAGATACCTTAAGCAATGGATGTTTATTGTTCCGGAGTTCTGGAGGCTAGAAGATTGAAATCAAGGTACTGGCACGGTTGGTTCCCCCATGAGGGCTGTGAGGTGAGCATCTATCTGGTCCAGGCCTCTTGCCTTGGCTTATAGGTGGCTGACTTCATGTTCATATGACGTTTTTCCCATATGCATGTTTATCTCCGAAATTTGCCCTGTTGAAAATGACATCAGTCATATTGCATTAGGGCCTACCTTGATTGGTTCATTTTAATTCTATTATCTCTGTAAAAACTCTGTTTCCAACTAAGGTCACAACTGAGATACTGAAGTTTCTAACTTCAGTATTTGACTTTTGGGAATACAGTTCAACCTAAAACAGGAGCTTTAAGAATTTTGATTTAGAGAATGAACCCTCACAATTTTGTTCTGCCTTTTTGGGTCAGTGAAATAAGAAAGTGAATTATGATTTTACAAATATTTTCTTTTCAGAATCTAAATGGCAATCTTTGCAGAAATTATTTTAAAGAAAAATTTTCTAGACATGACTTTTGTTATTTTTGACTTAAACTCTGACTTGTATCTAACATTTATTTACAATGTATTTATAAAGTGCAACAGGATTATAATAAAAGATATTTCTTGGGGAAGCAATAATCACAAAGTCGTTAGCCCTGATCATCCTTGAATTTAGTTAGTGCAGAAAGAGGTCCAACTGTACAGCAACATGAACTATGAATCAGTCTGATTTATACATGTTGTACTCTTTGTTGGCAGAGGGGACATTTTTTGATGGTTAATTTGTAAATGATTCTCACTAATGTCTTTATTATCTGTGAAGTATTTCTTAAAAATAGAGAATCAATGCCTGTTGACTATGCTAAATAGATACGTATCAGATGGATGGCAGTGCTTATGTATAACCAGATTTTCATGTGAGTTGTGGGTATCCGTTATTAATTTATAAAAACTAGTATAGTGTATTAAAGAAAAACATTGTTGAGTGCACGTTGAGATTAAATCCAAAGAAGAATGATTTGAAATGGAAAAGTTTGGTCTAAAAGCAATTCATGTTGGTCTTTGGTATGTGAGACTAGAGAGGGTTTAATTTGAATTACAGCAGAGTAGTTGTGTGTTTGTGTATTTACTGAGGTATGATTTATATGCAATAAAATAGATAAATCATCAGTATTCAGTTCAATAAGAATTTTAACATTTATACAGTATAATCACCACCCAAACATGTAGAACATTCTGTCACTGCAGAAAGCATGCCTGTGCATAGTTTCAGTCAGTTCTGAATCTTCAAAAGCAACTCATTGTTTAGATTCATATCATTATAGATGAGTTTTGCTTTTTCATAAATTTCATATAGATGGAATCTTACATTTTGTACTTTTTCTTGTCTTGGTTCTTAACAGAATGTTTTGAGATTTATTCATGTAGTTTTCTATACCTGCAATTCATTCCTTTTTATTTCTGAGTAGTATCGTCTGAAGATTTCAAAATGTGTTTATCTAGTCTCCTTTAATGGAAATTTGAGCTGATTCCAGGTTTGGACTATAAAAAATAAGGCCTCTGTTAGTATCTTTTACAAATATTTTTGTGGACACATTCTCCCCTCCTCTTTTCTTGGCCAAGTATCTAGGAGTGGGGTTACTGGTCGTAGGGCGAGAAACTACTAACCAGTTATCCAAAGTCAAGCTACTTTACATTCTTACCAGAAACGTATAGGAGTTCCAGCATAGGTGTTTTGCTCATGTTTCCCTCTTTCTCTGAGAAATGGTTAGAATTTTTTGAATAATTCCCAAGGCTACAATTTCTATAAGGCAATAAGAACACAAGCATCACTTCTCTCTAATTATACTAGAGTGTGACACAACTGAAGTCGGGTGTCAACTCAACCTTTCCTTCTATGACATTCTCATCAGATCACATTGTTGTAAAATGGCTCATAACAACGGCTGCAGTCATTACCAGAGCGACCTGCAAGAATAGGGCGTAGAAATAGAAGAACTGGCAGACTTTCAAAAGTGGGAGAGCTTGACAGTATTTGAGTGTATGTGTGAGTTGAAACCCAGAGAATGTGTGCCTAGTAGGGATAGGGCACAGCCAGGATTTCAGAAATTCTACCAGTGAAGTCTAAGTCAGATAAAATATTATTACTCCTTGCCAAATGGGCTAAGGGAAAATATTAATATCAGATTGAAGTTGGAATGGTGTCCAACAGATATAGAGACAGGTACAGGTGTTTTGCATATGGCCTGTAAACAACTGTAGGAAGAAACTTTTTTATAAAAAAAAAAAGACTCTACTTCTTAATTACTTTATTTAATAACTAATTGCTAAATACTTACAGTGGCTGAGATTGAGAATGAACATCAGAAGTATCACTACAGTTGATCAGTGAGTCACGTAAGTTTTCTATTAGGTTGAAAGAAATTTTTTTGTGATCTTCTTTGGTTAACTGAATAGCATAGACTATTTATTAATTAAAATAAACAACCAAATCCTTCCTGTGTCTTCATCGCATATGTTAGGACTTTTGAAATTTCCAGTAATCTAGACAGAGTTACTCACTCCAAAATATTCATGGAGAAAATCTTTACAGAGTAAGTAAATTGTCATTGAAAAATTGCTACTTCAAAGATTTTCCATTTCTAGAGCAGTCATAAAATGTATACATCTTCATATTTATGATTTTTCCGAACGTTCATTTATAAATTGGTTACTTGAGATTCCAAATACATTTTCATATAAATTAAATATCATGTGGTCATTAGGTCAGACTCCAAACTGTGTATCATACACTGAGGTATAATAAAATCACAGGATGCCTAGGTTGGGAAAGATGATTCTGTAATACTACAGGTCATATTGAGACCACAGGGGAAATAATTTCAAGCTCCGATTTAGATTCAAGAAATACATTAGCCAAATGCCCTAACAGTAGTAGATCAGATTTGCACAGATTTCTCGCACCCTATTCACTTTACTTTGGCTCCTGTGATGTCTCTGGCAGGGGAAATGATATTTAAGGTGCTTTCTGGGCTAAGTTATGAAAAATAAAGTTTGTACCAGCCACCTACTCTGCCAACCAAAATAACACCCTCTACTAAACTAACTAAATGAAAATTTAACAGTTCATAGAAAGTTCAGGAAAGTCCTTCATAGCCACATGACATGGAACACAGAAGCTGTGTTGTTGGGACAAACACCCCGCTGACTTCAGGCAGCCGCAGTTTGGAAGCTGTTTATCTTGCTCTCACTTCCTTGGTAGTGGGTTTGGGAGTCTCGTCTAAGTTTCCTGAGGGAAAATAAATGGATTCCAGTCACTTATTTCCTACTTCTTTTACTCAGCTCAGGATTTAAAGTTCGTGAGAAGAAGTCCAACTGGCCAAGTTACCATCAACTCTTTCAAATTCACAGAGAGAAGTTTGGAGGGGAGGCTCCAGTCTCCAGACGATGGCAGTGGGGAGGTGTAGTTCTCAAAAGGAAATCATATTATTAGGGTGTGAATGGATGCTGAGGGCCTCAAACAAATGAGAAAATTATGTAAAACTCTTCCAAACTCAAGATTCTTGATTTTTTTTCTGAAGCATCCCTTCTTGGCTTGTAGATGGCATTTCCTTCCTCTGTCTTGACATGTTTTTTTCTCTGTGCATGTCTGTGTCCATAAAGATAGCAGTTGTATTGCCTTAGGGCCCAACTTAACAGCTTTATGTGCTGTTAATTCCCTTTTTAAAGGACCTGTCTTTCAACATAGTTACATTATGAGGTACTAGGTTTTGGGACCAGAGCATACATATTTTGCATGGGATACAATTCAGCTTGTAACAATGATATTTAAAGACTCTCTGGAAATTCATTTATAGGAACTCTGAATTGGAGAACCCCTATGCACTAGGGAAAACATTCACTACATTTTTCTAGATTCTTGGAATTACATTAAACTGCGGAAGAGATTATAATGAAGTGTTTGAAAAATATGCTTTCAATTTTTCACAATGAATGGAAATCCTAATCAGAAACTTAATACTTTAATCAAGACTATTTTCTAAATATATATATAAACAAAGTTTTATGACTTAATTTTTCCTCCTAGCATAAGGGAGCTTTGTTGACCAAACAGTATTAGATACAGATCAGACACTTGTTCAAACAAGAACACTGATTGATTCACTAAGGGATCTATTATACTTATTAGATTATTTTGTATTGTGATTCTAGAAAGTACTATCCATTATTAGTATGCCCTGAAAATTCATTGAGAAATCACTTTATCAGTAACACCATAACTGCCTTACAAATGCACAATTAAAATAGCTGTTTCTCTCTAGAGAACTTATTTTCTTAATTCTTATAAAATATATAGATCATCTCTACCTAAATCAGTCCTTGACTTGGCATTTGATGAACTTTTCATTTGGTAATACCTTACTCCAAAATCTGTTTACTTATAAATGATGTGTTTGGTGATAATGATAATCTTCTTGGTAGGTGTGCAACTCCAGGGAATATGTGATAGAAATCTGTGCTTAAAAATTTTTTGTTCAGTGCTTAGATAGCAGTCACCTTACGTGAAATCTCGGCACAGTATAACAAGTCAGCAAGGAGCAGATCAAGATGATAAATTGTCTGTTTTGGCCATTTTCAAGATCCTCCAAGTGAAGGATTCTTTTCATAAATGCCAGCTATACTAAAATGCAAAGCATCAACCTGATAAAATAGTGCATATGGCCATTCAATTAGATTATACTCTCCCTCTTGAAGGAGAACTGCAACTAATGGCCCTAATTGCCTCTGAGAGCTTGGGACATTTTTATTTCCTCCCTACATGCTTTATATTTCATTTCAGCAACAAAAGCTTTCTGTGATAATGCCCTTACACTTTAATTAGAGATGTGAAGTCTGATTTTAGTGTTCAAACAGCCCACTAAAATGGAAATTGTAAATATTTTTGAAGAAGAAATACTAGCAGAATTGTGCTAACCTCTACCATTAAAATATATTGTGAATATAACATGTGCTAGGTTTAATTAATTTCCATTATCCATCAGAAAGGCTACATACCTGGCAAAAAATACTGAACAGATGTACAAATACTGGAAGAGACTCTCTTGCTGAAAAATTCCAAAGATGTCTTTCAGTATGTGCAGCCTCCTGCTAGAGGATATACCACTTCATAAAATGGTAGCAAACTTTTCACAGTAAGATGTGTTTTGGAGTGTCTCTTCAGCATGGAACCAGATTCCCTCTCCTAGAGGTTTAAATTGAGTCTACTTTTTATGGTATATGTAAACAATGACCCATGCTGTAGTGTTATCGTATGGATTTAGGAAACAAACTATGTAAAGAAACACCAAAACCAAACAGCCATTCTGTGTGTCTTCACTGAAAAAAAATTTAAAATGATGTCTAAATATACATGTATATTTAGCATAGGTAACTTGTAGGGATGTGCGTTTTATTGATAGTATTTAAAATTTTCTGTTCCAGATGGTTACCATTTAGGCAGTACCTACAATTCAGTGCTAGGTGTAAGTTAGAAGAAATGGTGACAGGCTGTCCCATTCTCACTGGAAATGTGCAGTCATTGATTCTGTGTAGAAAGTATAGGAAGTAGGGTGTCTCTTCTACCTCAGTTCTTCTTCCTGTATCCTCGTGGGGGATAAGTGGTAAAGTGAAGACAACCAGAGCATCTCTGTCACAAAAACTGTCCTCATGCTTGTTCTGTTTGGCAAGATGCTGTGCAGTGAACTGCCCACATCGTGTTGCTCCGTCTCATGATAATCGAGGCTACCTGGCATGCTCAGAAACCATGATGGCAACAGCATACCCACAAAGAGCAGGCGAGAGAAAGTGAGAGGGAGCTTTTTAAGAAGGAAATGCCATTCTTTAGCTTTTGTGATTAGCACCATTTCTCTCTGATTGTTCTAAGGAAGTCTGTTGACAGCCAGGAATTTTTCCCACAGCGCGTGGCCTAAGTTTCTAGAAGTAAGACACTCACCATCTTTCTTTTTGGTCCTGCTCTGTATCTCTGTTGTGCCTTTTACTGTCAAACAGCAGAAGGACTGCACAAAGGAGAAGATAGACGAGAGGAAAGGATTGATGATGAAAGGAAGGATTTGGGGGTTGAGATGAGGGTGGACACGAAGAGAAAGGAAAGAGACTGATGTGGGACTACTGAGGTGTAGAAGATAAATGGCCATAACTGTGCTCTCCTCCTACTTGAGTACACCATACATCACCAGTGTCTTGAACAATGCTAGGTCTTGAAAACAGCAGCAGCAAACCGTAACAGGTTCTGGAGATTTGGGAGCCTGGAAACCTACAGGAGTCCCCCTCGAATAACAGGCAAATTTCCTGTGCTCAGGTTAGTCTAATTTCCCTCCTTCCAATGTTGCATCATCTTTTAATTCCAGCCATGAGAAAGAAAAGCCAAATGGAATTCTCAAGAATCTTTAGTCCTTCAGCAGGATATCCCTCCTGGGGCCAGGCACTGGGATAGTTTGACAGCACTCTTGAGAAGATAGTCTAACTTGTCTCCCTGGCAGTGCAACTCTTTTTACCTGTAACTGCGTTTAGATGAATGTTTATAAAACTCTGCTTCTGACCTGTCACCTCCTATGGATCATTGAAAAATGGATTTCTATTACAAGATAAAATATAAGCACTGAGTCTGAAATTCAATACCCTACCTGCACAGTCTGTTCACCGACTGCCTTTGCAAACATCTCTCTAGCTATTTCATGTCCCACGGAAACGGTCCTCTCCGCCCTCCACCATCTCCTAGATCTGCCCACTGAGCCACACAAATGATTTCCACACCTGAGTCTTTGCTTACAGCCTCCCTTCTCTCTTTCCTTTTCTCATTCACATCCCAACTACTCTTCTTAACATAATTTATGTCCCGTGTTCTCAGAGATGCTGTCTTCAGACTACATTGTCCAATAATCATTTCCAAGCTCCCACTGTACTTCTTCAGTGACCACTGATGTAGCACTTGTATATTGGTAATGAATTTGCCATGGGCATCTTTTTCCTCTAAAATTTATAAATTTTGATAAATAAGATTAGAATCTTTTACCATTTATAGAATTTGGTGTAGTATGATATACATAGCATGTACTTATAAATTAAGTGAGTGAATACAGACTTCAAAGTTATTTTGGTTTGGATCCTGCAGATAATTATTTAAGGCAAAGTTTGATAACCAAGTAACTGCAAATTAAGAGCATAGTAAGTATTAAAACCATACTAATTTATAGACATATACATGAGTTACTCTACAAAATAGAATAAGAATCACTTACAAAATTTTAAATGTAAAAATATAACTTGAACATTTCACTTTATTTGCTACTTAAATTAAAAGAAATTAATATCTTTTGTTGACTTATGATACTCTGTATTAATTCCCAATTAATTAATTTCCAAAAAAAGAATAGGTTGACCTAGAGTTAGTGAACATGACTCCATGAATGCAATTGTATTCTTAATAAAAATAACAAAAGATATGCAACTAGGCCATATTTATGAATTGATGAGGACTTAACTCTTCCAAGTTCTGAAAGTTCAGAATTAAACTACTACGGTAATTGGATTCTGTTCTTAATTCCAGCATCAGAAACTGTACATTGAAATGCCTTTCACAAATACAGTGATAGGAAAAATCATCTTTTCCTGTCTTGTTATTAAGAGTTGATGTAAGAAAATACACAGTAATAAAAAGGGCTTTTGCTATCTACAGGAAAAATGCAGCTAGACCATTCTCCCCTTCCTAATAGAAACGTCAGAAAGCCTTTTCTTTCTCTTTCTCTTTCTTTTAATCACAAGTACAATCTGGAGCAGAAGCCAAGAATAAACTTAATCTTTTGGTGAGTTTCAGGCCTTTGGCAATTATACAGGTTGGCTCATCAAGCAGGCATTGATTGTTAGCATTAGTCAGGAGTATATAAACACTTATAAATATTGCATGCCAAAGAGAAGCTGCACTTAGATGGATGATTAATAGTCCTGTTGTTGGTAATCTGTTGTATCTCTTTTGCATGGAAAAAGCAATTAGAAACACATTTCCGACTATCCCAGACAGACCTTATATGCTTCATGGCGGAAAATTAAAATTTTAGACATTGCAAAGAACGTAATAAATGTACCTACTCTCACCACATGATAATGGTACCTGGGGGACCTGGACAAGCTCATAAGACCACATTTGACTTACCTTTCTTCCTTTTCATAATCTATTTTTGTAAAGCCATGAATTTATTTTGATGGTAGATTTGTGTGTGTGTGTGTTTGTGTTGTGAGCAAGGGAGGGGAAGAGAAGGAGAGAGAAAAAAATTGTTTCAGAAAAATAAGTATTAAAGCACAAATAAATGACAATGTTGACAACTGTACCATAATAAACCTGCAAGTCAGGAGTGTAAAACAACGTTCCAGAAATGAATTTTACTATCAAACTTCCAGAGTCTTATTATAACCTTTGAGTAAAATTGATTTTTTAAATATGAGAAAAACCCTTTATTGTATCCTTAGAGTTTTTCATTATATCCACTATAAATTAGATATTATAAATCAGGTAAGTCATTCTGGGCTAAAAACTGCCATATCAGGTTTCCGTCTGGGAGAGAATTATGACTTGTGTTATTATCATCACTTACACTGAGGAAACGCTTACATTTTAGGAAGACTTTTTAAAAATCAGTTTAGGGTGAGCAGAGAGTATTGAGCGAAGTTCATGTTACTAAGAATTCATTAAAAATCCTTCACAGGTATTTCCTTTTCTTCCCTTTAAATTGCTATGGATACCTGGATTCTTTTCTTTTTCTTTTTCCCAGCAGAGAAATTGGGTTTACAGATGCCCAAAGGTCTGAATTCAGTTCCTACAAATAACTGCATCTTTTCTCGATTGTTACTGTCATATGATCACTACACCTGAGTAATGAAAGAAACAATCGAAAGAGGATATTGTTTTAGAATTATTAGGTTGATGCTCATCTTCTGTATTTCAGAAACACAAGTTTCATATGTATAAATATATTTTTCAGATTCTAATATACATATAGTCAAATTCTAGACTGGCATAATGGTAGCATTTTCTATTAACAAGACCTTACTGATATAATTAAAAACTGAAATGTATGCAGTATCTCTTTCCTTTGTATTCTTCTGGAATGTCTAACCCATAAAGCAAAACTTTGAATGGGATAAAGGTAAGTGTGGAGGATCCTGGTAATGAATATAGCACAGAGTGGATGATTGTTCCAATTTGCCTTTGATTTAACTTAACTTGGAAGTGTGCTTTTTGCGTATTGTGATCACCGTTATCTGTCCTTAGGATCCTAGTACCCAGCTATTTCACGGTCTGTCTGTGCTAACAAAAGTGATTTTGGAGAAAGAGAAATGACAGTGACAAGAAAGGGAGACAGATGAGAGGGTATGCTTACAGGTAATGAAACAATGCCATTTTCAAAAGCACATCTAATACACACTTTCCCGTAGTTAAGATCTCTACTTAGCTGCGCTTACTGCAGTGTTCCCAGTTAGGAGTAAAATCCCCACATAGAATAAACTCCTAAAGTAACTAATTTTTTGTTACTCATATAGCAGAATTTTTCCTTAGTCTGTGAAATAAGAAAGAGAAATCCATTCAGTGTATTGACCAGTAGGAAGAGCTTATCAGATAAACCAAAGAATGCTTGCTTGAGTCTCTACAGAACTGCTTTCTTATTAAATAGTTCTACCTTACCTTCATAAATGCTAGTCCTACAAATCGTGCTTTTGTGGTACAGCCTTTTTTTTGTTGTTGTCAGATTTTGAGATTTTTCTGGATGATCCATAGTCTTCCCCTAGTTCAAGTATTCTTAGCGAGGTCCAAGACCACATAATAAACTTTCTGGATTGACTCGACATACATGATTTTTCAAGGCCAAGTAGATGGTCAATCTAATGCTTCACTAGGGCCAAAAAGCCCGACTCTAGCAGTTGTTAGTCCTCATCAGAAAACAGGTTGCTGAGATTTCATTTGGAAAAAACACCTCTTCTCCTCTCCAGACAAAGGTTTGAGGGAGCCAGAGACATGGTTCAGGTACTGCGTCTGTGACAGCTTTGTGGCAGAGCAGTATTCCGTAACTGCCCATCTAGCTGGGAGAAAGCTTTATCAGACACATTTACTGTTCCCGTTGCAAGTGGTGTTCTGCAGTGTTGCCCTCCATGCCAATTGTGTGGCTGTGTTTTGGGCCGTGTGGATAATGCACCACTGAAATTGTCATTGGTTATTTTGGCTTCAGGAAGAATCTAATTACATTGATTTTGTGGCAGTCTCATTGTTTGCTAAGAATTTGACTTAGGTTGAAAAAGTGAAAATGGCCTGTAAAATGGTTGATTTCATATATCTGTTTTTCATTACACAGGTACCTATAAAAAGCCATTTATTTTCTAGAGAATTGTAGTGAAACAAAATATGGCCACAGTTTAATCACAGTTCTCAAATGTGCAGCGATACCCATGGCCTCCCTCTGCCTCAGCTCGTTTCTCTGCATGTTCTCCTTACATCATTTTTAAAACTGCTTTTCTTTTGGACTCTGGAGGACAGCAAAGCTTTGGGCAACTTCATCTCTGAGAATGATTCTACCCTTTGCAGCTTCTGATCCCTCCAGTGCTATTTTTCTGAATGGATTTGTTTTCGTTCAGCAATGTTTAGAGTACACAAACCAAACTGCATGTGAAATACTGCCCACCTGCAAAAGCTCTCAAAGGGCACTGAATGAGGTAACCATGCCATGCAGGAATGATTGTTTCTGGGATAAGAGGATGGAACTATACAAAGGCAACGCTCTCTAGGTAAACCTGAAATGAGTCATTTGACATATTTCAAGGGGCAAACAGAGCAGTTTAAATAAGACTTGTTTAGTATCAGAAAAGATAGAAACTGATAGAGCTATGTGTTTGTTTGCTTAGATTGGCTCCACGTTTGCCAACCCTAAAGATTAGCTTTTCTTATATATAATATCCTTCTTTTCTTAACTCCTTCCTTTTTTCTCCTGTCAAGAATTTCCAAGTGCAAATCTCTATTCCTAAGAACACATGAAAACCTCTCAAGTTCATTGTACTCTTTCCTTGAAATGCCTATTGACATTATCCAGATGCTTAATTATATTTACCTCATGATTTCACATTATTGGTTACCATAAATATTTTCTCTGTGAAATATGTCATAGGCAGAAAATTATTTGTATGTTTCATCAAAGAATAGGGAAAAAAAAATCAATGTCCATATTACCCAGCTTAAATATAATTGCTTCTGATTTTGAAGCCCCTATGTGAAATATCTGTTTATATATTTTCCAAGTTTGCCACAAAATTGTCTTCTTACTGTTTTCTGGAGTTAATTTTATATTCCAAATGGAATCCTTCCTCAGTTAATGTGTTCAAAATCATATCTAAGTTTGTGGCTAAAATACATATATAAATATTTATACAAAATAAAGGAAATTATTCTTTATGAACTTGGGATAAGAAAGGATTATTTTTAAACAAGATATAAAAACACAAACTGTAAGGAGAGAATGGGACGTTTGTACTACATTAAAATGAACATTAATTTTAATTAAAAAGTAAAGAGAATGTAAAAACCCAAAATCATACCACAAACAATTATGTTTGTGTAGATATTTTTTCTCATCAATCTGAAGACAGTATTTCATTCTCTTCTGACTTCCTTTTTCGCTATTGAGAACTGTCTGATTGTGATTCTTTTGTATATATATCAACTGTTCTTTCTTTTGTTGCTTTTTAGACCTTCTCTTTTACTTATTTTGCTCTGCTATTTTACTATGGCATGTCTAGCTGCGGATTTTCTTTTTATTAATCCTGCTTGTGATTCTTTAAGTTTCCTGAATCTGAGGAAGGATATCTTAGAGAAAGTCTAGGGTATTATTTACTGTTATTCCATTGAATATGGCCTTTCTCCTAATCTTTCTATTCTCAACTCCTCAAAATAAGATTAGGCAGAATTGGGCTTACTTGCTTAATCCTCACTATTTATATTTTTTTAATTTGTCTTTCTGAATAATTTTCTGTAGAACTATGTCCCACTTCACTAATTCTTTCTGCAGCTATGTCCAATGGCTTTTAACTTGAAGCATTAATTATTAAAATTTGAAATTTTAATATTAGTATCATTTCCATTTTAATACTAATATCATTGATTTTTTAGTATATTTTCATTTTTAAAATTTTAACTTGTGCTGTTCTACAAACTTTTCAGAATATTTTGTTGATGTATTGTTTATGATAACGTCAATGTCCTTTGTTTCTTTACATGTAAATACAGTTTATATTTGATGATTTCATCATCTGCAGTTTAGGAATCTGACTCTTTAGTTTGACTTTTCTGCTGGGTTTATATGATTATATGATTCTTGTTGGGTTTCATTATTTTGTATGGGGACTGCTCTTTGGAATTCCATCAACAGGAAGGATTTGAGGCCTTTATTTAAAGAACATTTATATTTGTTTTCTCCAAACTCCTGTAGGCAAACTAACATGGGACTGCATTAGATTAAATTTTTGTTTTCATATCACTAAGGAAACAAACGATATGATTTCATGATACAAATGTGTGATTGTGAGCTTATGGTTAGGGAAGTTTTTGGTTTTTTCTTTTTTCTTTTCTTTTTTTTTCCCTTTCTACTCAATTCCATTTCAAGGCCAAATCAAGCAGGCATGCTTTAGCAGGGATTGGGTTTGTTTATTTTCGGTTTGTTTTCCTAATTCACTTACTGAGCGTGTTATCCTTTTGCTTTCTTTGGAGAATTCTGAGTGATATACTTTCTTTGGAGGCCAAGTTTTTTTCTCGTTTCTCTGGTGTGTGATTCTTTTAAGCCTCATGTATGGCCTCTGAAGATTGACAGATGACTTTCAGCCAGATGTTAACTTTATTGCTGCCTTGTCCTTATTCAATCACATATTCTCTTTTTTTCTGGCTTCTCTTCCCCTTACAATACTGCTAGTGCATATGTAAGTTAATATACATATATTAAATATTGCAGGATTTAGTGTTCTGTCTCAGGAATGGTTTCTCTTTTTCGGTTCTATCCCATCTTAGGATTTTTTTTCTCATTGTAGTTATAAACTACTTTTAGGTATAAATA
Source organism: Camelus dromedarius (assembly GCF_036321535.1). Classification (NCBI taxonomy): domain Eukaryota; kingdom Metazoa; phylum Chordata; class Mammalia; order Artiodactyla; family Camelidae; genus Camelus; species Camelus dromedarius. Next base: position 79,661,269 of record NC_087437.1, on the reverse strand, counting down.
TTACCATAGTTCTCACTGAAACTAGTGTATATCTTGCTTAGTTAATGTATTTAGAAGGTGCTAAATTTTCTAAAATGGATTAATGTTAATATTTACTCAATGACTGAAAATCTTGTATATGAGTTGCAGTCTTCACTCATGCGTATTGGAGATGTGTGTCAAATAAATAAAATCTCTATATTGAGATTGAATAAAATGCCTTTAATCTCTATAAGGCATTGTGTCAATTCCTGTGATCACAAGAGGCAGCAACTGAACTCAACTGGCTGAAAGTAATTTAAGTTGAATTTGATGCCTCTCAAAAGAGTAAAAGAAAATACCTTATTAATTTAAATTTTTATATAGTTGCTACAATCCCTGATGCTGGAAACATTTAAAAAATTATATATGTTGGACTTAATTGGAGTGGTGTACCCAGTTGAAACATAATCATTGAATTTTTTTAACTGACTAGTAAAATCTTTAAGTGCACTGAGTTTTTTAATTTAAATTTAATGTGCTAATTTGCTTCTTTGGAGTAAATATTAAGAATTCAGTCTAAGTTAAAAGCCCTTCCAAGGGTTTGGGGAGAGTGACTGAATTCCAGTATTTGTTCTCAGGAGGAGAGATCAAGATTAGTTCAATCTACCAAAAATAATATGTAACGGTGTAAGAATCTGAATGACTCGTTTATCTGAATTAAAGCGGAAAGCTGCTAATGTAACCCGATATTTTTCTCAGTAGACTGAGTTAATTGGTTTTAGAAGAAAACATCCCATAATATCAAGGGCATATGTTATGAATATGTCTTATCAATGATACTATCCTTGATCACTTAGCTGAGGTAATGGTTGTCAGATTTTTCCACAATAGTTTTTTTTCTTCCTTCCACAGTACTCTTTAGAAGGAAGTCACTATGAACATCCTACACTTTCCTTTTGGGGATTTATGTTCTACCTCCATAAGGAGGGAGTTGCTATTGCTCTCCTGGCATTGGAAATATGGTGCAACTTAATGTACCTTCCAATTCAAGAATTTAAATGATGGATAAAATATCTTTACAAATTCATTTAAACTGGATTGCTGAGCTGGTACAAAAGAAAATAATCTGACAACATGAACTTTTAAGAAAAACAGAACACTGGATGGTAAGGATATCTTTTATTTTGGAGATTTCCTTTGAACACTGGACATGATGAGCTTTCACTTTGATGGTAACAGAAGGTTTAAAAAAGGATAAAACTGAGTCACCCAATAATGGCACTGTGATGTGCCATGCAACCCCCACTTCATTGAACAATAATTTGTTCAAGCTGCTGAGAATGTTGCCAGTAGATAACCTCACTCTGTCAGAGTGTCAGGAAATGCCTCAGGGCTGGCCAGTGATCTCCCAAAGATGTTGGATGCCAGAATACAAAGTCCCTCTTGGCTTCTCAGGACTTCCCTGAGGGCCATTCTAAACCCACCACTGAGACTTTCAAAGGGCCTGCATCACAGATGAACTTATCCCTCTGCACAATTCTGTTTTTTCTCTCTTGCTTACAAAGAGTTTGATCTCAGGGCTCTTCCTTATTAAACATCATGGATGTTAATTCCTCAGACTATGTACATCAGTAAAAAAAATTTTCAAATTAATAATTTTTTTGAATTTGCATTTTTCACTGAATATTATGTTTGTAAAATTCAACCATGCTCTTGTCTTCATGATATATAAATAAATTCTAGCTTTTGATAGGAGAAGCTGCAAAGGGAATTGCAAAGGGGTGTACACATAAGGAAGAGAGGAATTTGAGGCCATTAAACAATCTACCACAAGAGGTTAGACTTAGATAATATCATATAGTTTTCCTAAGAGTGTTTTGAAATTGCCCTAGCAATGTGTAAGATTCTATTGCTGTATTGATCTATATTGTGCAACACTTGAAAGTATCTAACTGCTTAATTTTTCTAGATTGAAATGGTATAAGATGATAAATCATTTTAGTATCAATCCACATTTCCTAATTACTTATTTTGAACATCATTTCATACATTTACCATTCATATATTTTCTTTTTTATAAAATGCCTTATCAAATTGTTTGCTTTTTAAAAATTCGTTTATAGCACCTTTATATGCTTGAAAATATTTTGTCAGTAATATGTGTTGCAAGTATTTACTTCAAGCATGCAGTTTAGTTTTTGAGTTTTGAACTTTAAGATATCCATTGATCAAGAGAACTTCTTAATCTTCATATAAAGTAACTTATCAAGTATTACTTTTTATTTTAGAGATTTGGGTTTCTTGTTTTAGAAATCTTTGTTCAATCTCAGATTAGAAATATTAGTTATATTAGTTATATTTTTAAATTTTCAAATGTTAACTTTACACACTTAAATTCTTAATCTATCTGGAGTTGTCTTTCTCTCATCTTTAATTTTTTCTTTCTTTTTCATTATAAAGTGGGAGATAAGTATCCAATTTTTTTCCCCTACAGGAAAAAAATTTAATGGCACTTTTATCTCTAATTTGCCGTTGTATCTTGGTCAGATACCAAAACTCTGTATATATATGATTCTATTACCTAGTCTGTTCCATTCAGCATTTAGTCTACCCTACACCAGTACCAACAATCTTATTTAATATGGTTTTATAATCATATTCACATATGGTAAAGCAAGTAAATCTATAGTTTTCTTCAGAATGGTGCTTTGCTCTTCCATATACATTTTAGAGAAAATTGCTCAAATATTATTAAAGTCCTGTTTAAGATTCTGATTGAAGTTTCAGTAAATTTATACATACATTTGGGGAGAAATGCCATCATCCATTGGGGAGAATTATCTTCACATCATGAAGTCTTCCCACCCACATGAGCTATGTCTCTTATTACTTTTAGCCATTTTTATTGACTTTTAGTAATATTTCATGATTTTCTGGGGGCAGGTGTTGCATGTCCTTGATTATACTTTGTTATGATTTTTAATATTTTCTATTTTAAATATTTTTGACATTTTTATAGCCTTGGCTAGTGTATGGAAATTCAGTTGAATTTTGTATATTGATCTTTAACATTTGATTAAACTCACTTTATCAGTAGTTTTTGAAACCTTTTGCTTCTCTATGTAGATTCTATCATATGAAAATTGTGACCAGTTTGTTTTCTTCTTTCTTATTTTGTCTTCAATATATTTTTCTTATGTTATCACACTGATAAACACGATTAAACAGAAAGGGTGAGAATGGGCTTGTTTATATTTTATTAATTTTTGTGCAACATCAATGTCACTAGATAAAAGATCATTCTGATACAATTTACAAAGGTGTTTTCAAAAGGACAGTTGCTGCTGTTAATTTAGACTTCCTGTAAGCTACAATATAGAAGGAATAATACAGATTTCAAAGGGACAAAATCTTTGGTTCTCATGTTAGTCCTACACTCCCTGGGTGGTGGCTTTGGGAGTTTCTCAGGGAATTGATCTAATATGTGTCTCTTAGAGTTGAAGTGAGGAATCAGGGAGCAGGTTAATATTTGGAATAGAGCATGTACCTAAATAGATGAGGCCAAATATTACCAGATCTTACTGTGCTATAGATACAAATGGGGGCAAGTTAATATAGTGTATGAATAACTGCATTTCCTCTGCTTATCACACATAATAAGTATTTCTGGAAGTTCTCAGAACAGATTCACATGTGCTTCCTTATTATAGCCAGTTTCCCCCAGGCCTTTGCACTCTTTCGGCGAGTACTTCTCTGATGCAGGTGGCTCTTCTCTGATTTGTGGTCACCAGTGGTCCTTTAGACATGCTAAGAGCTGTTGATAATTGGTGCTGGTTTTATCAGATGATTGAGTGGAATTCTTGTGCTGTTCATAGCTGAGCTCTCTCTTGGCTGTCTCTGTCTCTCAAAAAGGCCAAATCACATTCTGGTCTTTCTCACTGTAACAAAAAAGGCTCCTGCCTCTTGGTGTACATGCTGGAATGATGATAATGCAGCAGCAGTGTCTATATCTCACAGGAAATAACTTTCATTTTTACTAACAACTTTATTTCTCCCTTGGGCTTGCATGTGGGGCTGGGGAGTAGGGATGGAAGTGAATTTGAATAAATTTCATACCTCTGAACTTGGAATCACTCCCCCATTAAACAACTAAGAGTTTCTTTGTAGCTTCAGTTCAAACCTAGGCACTGAGATTTCTTCTTATAATCAGGGTGGATTATTTAGCATAGATGCATACATAGATTTCTATTAGACCCCATGCCACAAATTTGAAACACAAGCCAAGATAAATCGGAACCACAAGCAGTAGACAACGCTGCCTAGGACAACCAGAAATCACTCCTATAACAATGTAACAAAAAAAGATTGTGCATAGTATTTCTATCTGATTTAACCTTATATCAGGAAGGGAACACAGTGTAGTCTGAATAGCATTACTCCAGAGTAACTCAGGTTGGACTTCAGTCAGATTTTCTCGATTTAATTTTCACCAGAAGTTAGAATAAGTTTTTGCCAATTCAGGGTCTTACTCCTTGTGAAAGAGTTTTAATATCTATTTCACAGTTGCTGTTATTATGCATTTAAATTGACACTATTTTTGGAGGTAATTGCTTAGGAAGACGTCTCTATTGGACATAATTCTGTTTTGAGATTTAATTCTTAGATCAAATTTGTATAATAACATACAAATACTGTTATTTCTGTAAAACAGACCAATTCCATGATAAAGTAGGTGAAAGCAATTTTTGATCGTGCTGCTTGTAGATAAAACAGTACAGTGATTGTACTTTTCACTTTTTAATCAGGGATGGGTAGTTCAACCCAATCAAAGAGTGTTAGAGTATATGTCATGAATGACATTTATATATCTGAATTTGTGACTATAATTCTTATTTATATCATTTTTATGTTATGGGGCTGATTATCACCAAGAATAAAAATTTGACATTGTGTCATGAGCTATGTGTAACAGGAAAGCCAGTCACGACAACTGCCTGTCCAAGAATATATGAATATCTGACTTATGCAGAATTTAAATGAGAATCTCAGAATTTCTTAAATAATTTAATGCTTAAAAGAAGCCTAGTTCAAGTACTTTACTAATGACAGTAGTCACTATGCTGAATGTTAGGTCTGTTAGAACTTATTCTTCTTATAACTGAAAAGTTATGCCCTTTGACCTACATCACCCCTGAGAGTAGATCTTAAGCATTCTTCCCCCATCTCACACACACACGGAAGTCACCTATGTTAACCACTTGAAGTGATGGATGTGTTAGTTATCTTGATCTTGGTAACCATTCTACAACATGTGTATATCAAATCATCATGTTGTACATTTTGAATATATACAATTATATGTGTCAATTATTCCCCAGCAAAATTAAAAAAAAAATTTAAAGAAAGACCTAATTCATGTAGAACTGTAAAGATAGCCAATGGTATGCTTTTGCAAATGAGTATAGTTTGAAAATAGATATTCTTCATTTTCGAAAACAGAATTAAGAATTGCATTTTTTCTTCTGTTAAGTATGAATTAAGGCTATTTGAAAGAACCTTAGTGATATTAATAATATTGCATCATAGAGTCATAGTTTTATTATTTTCAGCTATATTGAGGTATAATTAATAAATAAATTTGTAGGATATTTGAGGTATACAACTGATGATTTGATATACATAAACATTGTGAAGGGATTTCCACTTCGGGTTAATTAAAACATCTATTACCTCACATGTTTATTTATCTTTTTTTTTCCTAATGAGAACTTTTAAGTTCTACTCTTTTAACAATTTCAATTATATAAGTAAAAGTCATAATTTTCTGAAAACTGTCTTGAAATTTTTGAGCTAGATTTACATCCATGGGGATTATCAAAATTTCTATTTGTCTCTTGTATCTGAAAATTTATAGGCTGTGGAATATATGACTAATTCTTTAAAGATAAGGCAGTAAGAACTGTTATGTAATGTTCTATAGGATAGGAATTTCTGAATTTGGCTATCAAAATCCTTCCAAGGCATGGGAGGTGTTTGTTACACAATAAATTGATACCCACTCACCTTGATGCTATTTCCTAAGGCCTGAAAAAGTAATAAGAAATATATTTTATAAGTTAACATTCCAATTCAAAGTGTTTTTGTTGTAACAAATCTGTACACAGAATTTAACAGCCACTTCTCTAGCATGACTTGAATTATTCTAATTGAAATACATCAGCTACCAAGTAAGGCCATAAGCTGGAGAGATTTTTTTTCTCCAATTGCACACCAGAGGATTTATTAACACAGTGATAGAAAAGCATTCTTTCCTATTATTAGGCCAACATTTATTACTGGCAAATGCTTGGTTAATTTTCATTTGATTGTCTTTCATCAAAACATTCTTCAGTGTATCTGCTTAGTAAAAGACTAAAGGTTACTTTAACATTTAATGAAGTAGGGATGTTATTTTCATGTCACATAGTGTTTATATCTCCTTTAACTGTAATCACTAGTCCACAAGTCCAAAAGACTGAGTTGAGTCATGATATCAAATATATTGAGCATTGATAAGTAACCTATGGCCAGCTGACCATTTAATGCCCATGTAGCTTTGTAACTTGATCCATAATAGTACCATTATTGTGTAGAGGGAAAACGTGGCTTGAAGAGGTGAGATGACTTCTCCTGAATCATGCATGTGGGGACAAACAGAGTAAGGCCTGGAGAGTGGGCATTCCTAGATCAGATTTGTATGGCATAGGATTTTGAGAGGAGACAGACTCTGAGAGTTGGAAAATGATGACAGTGTATATGATGTTGATCAAATCAGTGCATGTGTCCTGGAGGCATATGTGCAAGGAAGGACTGAGGTCTTGCTCAGTAATGCTGTAAAGGTCTACATGAGCCATCCTGCTGCGTTTCAGATGGGTACTGTTCTTCGAGGGGAGATGAGAGGAATCTATTCTGGGACAAGATGAGTGGAGGATGGGAACTTAAGTGCATCAGGAAAGGGAAAAGAGACCCTCTCTTGACTCTAAACGTGGAGCCTCTTGATTCTAAATGTGGAGCCAGAGGGAGAATTTTTTCAGAACCCTAACATGATTCAGAGGGCCCTGAGAACAGGAGCTGTGAGTCTCTCCTCTGATGATTACTAGGGAGAATGTATAGTAATAACTGTGAATATAAAAATCCCTAAACATATTTGCAATGATAATGTTTGTAATAAAATTCAAATGATTACAATAGGAACACACAATTCAAATAAAAGTATAAATATTAAGAGTTACCATGAGTGCATATTTTATAATGAAACAGCAAAGGGAACTGGCTTCAGAATTGACATAGCAATAGCAAAATCTGTTCAAAGGCACTGCAGTATGTACTTGTTATAAAGCTTTTGGAATTTTAACTAGATTAATGAAGTCATTTAGTGACTAGGAAATACTAAAAGAATATTGCAGATACTGAATTTCCTGATATTTGCAGTGTAAGATTTATTAAACATAATGGTGTCTTAAAAGTGAATAGTATTCTGGTGCAAAAATTGTGTTCCTCTCTACCATAAAAGATTAGATCTGAGACTACTGACAACATTCAGGCTCTCTCTCTAATATCATGGTGTTACTCAGCTGAAAATTGTTTGGGATTTACTTGATTTGCTGGGAACACACGTTTTACCTCTTCATTAAAACTAGATGGATTATTTGTGTAAAAATATTTTTCTGCTGCATATTCTTAGAATGATAATTTTATAGAGAGAAAGATCATGATGACTTACATACCTGAAATGATAAAATAAATCTAGGAGTAAATCATCACATAAAAATCATTTTTGCCACCTCTGTCAGAGTAAAATTAACTTTGGGAGCTTTGTTGTGCACCCACTATCACACTTTTGTAGCCTATATGAGACTGACCAACAGATCTTGGGTTATGTTCACAGAGGTATGAGGAAATAGAAAATCGAGCTGATTGAAGATTTTTTTTTCTTTAATAGTATGTCACTTGAGGAAAGCATAGATTGAGGCCTTGAGGTCTCTGTAATATTTCACCATATTCCTCAGATACATATTCAACTTTATTCCTCTCTTTCTTTGTAAACATTTGACCCACAATTCAAGGTCAGAGCTTTACTTAGTAATCATTTGTAATGGCCCTTTACAATATCATTCTATAGAAATCTAAGATGAGAAAACATTTAGTAGTTCAACTCTTCTAATTGTCTAAAAATAGGCCACTTAATCTTTAGGTTGGCACATTAATGAGCTGCCTGCATTCCTGTGGTAAGCCTCCCCACCACAGCAACAGCAAAACCTTCTCATTTACGGAAGATCAATAGCCATAGTGCATTTTTCTTTATGCAGTCCAGTTTACAACTCACTTTTAATAACATTTAAAAGTACACAAGCAAATCCTACATGACATTTTTATTACCATTGTAATATCTCAAGTTTAATTTTTGGCAGTAAACACAGTCTGGTGCAAACTGAGACGCAAAAAAAAAAAAAAACTTGAGTTTTAAGTATATTTTTGATTTATATGCTAGTTTGACTTCTGGGGGTAAATAACTATCTTTGTAGGAGACACCTGTGCCTGTGATAAATCTTAAGTCATTTGATTTTCAAGTTATCTCTAGAGGTTATGTTTTATTTGTTTTTAATAGACATTACATTTTAGGAAGCCTACAAAGTTAAAAATTACATGTTTTTAAAGGCTTCATATGTAGTATATCAAATGGATTTTAATGGACCCAGTTTACTAATTTGTGTTTTTGAAAAGCTCCAAATTAATTGTAGAGTCCAGAGAACCAAAAATGATTATTTTACCTTTAAATACATGTTTAATCATTGACACAAATGTTTAGAATCTGTTAGATAAAAGGGAAAAATTAAAAGCCAGGACTCTGACATCACGCAGACTTTCGGTTTCAGTTTCTGCCCTGCATCTTCAAAGTTGAGTAATCAGGGCAAGATAATTTATCCTTTCTACATCTCAATTCCCTTATCTGTAAAAGTGTGTGTGTGTAAAAACAGTCTTTACTGTGTAGGGTTAATGTAAAAATAATTGTAAGATTACAGCTAAAGAACACAGAGTATTTAGAAAGTAATCATCACACACTAAATGTTGTTTCTTACTATTAGCATCTTACTCTGGTCCAGAAATGGATTTGGTGGAGACTGATGGAGGGTGAGGCTTCCCAGGGTAAAACACACAGAATTAGTTCTCTGTAAAAGTGAGTATAAGTCCAAACTCAGGAGGGCTGCTCAGAACACACGCCAGAGGGCACTCTGCCATTATCTTGGCCACATGTAATAATGGTTCCCAAACTTTGTAGGTAAACCTGCTTAGGTTGTTTTTTCTGACTCATGATTCCTGCGCCTCGGAGAGAAATCAGAACAGTGATGTCAATTTGAGTTTTCAGAAGTTAATACCAAAACATGGTAAAATATACACTCATGTAAGATTCACAAAATTAGTGATTTTTAACTATTATTAAGTTATTAGAGCTATAAATGTAGTACAGTATAGTCTTTTTTTTATCTGCTTTGTCTCACTTTTGTGTTACAAATGAAGCATATGAGTGAAAAATTCTGAGCACCTTTGAACAAAACAATGAAATAATAGAAATAGTATTGTTGCTGACCTAGTTTTTGGAAAAGACTCAAAGCAAGCATGGAAATGATAGTAATTCTTGAATTCTATGTGTGTATTTGAAAGAACTGACTTTTCAATGACCTATTATTCTAAAGGATTTTTACTTTTCTTAGTTTTGTATCCAAGAAGAGTATGGATTTCTGAAATAGCTGGATTTTGACATTCGTTTTGGCCGTTACAAGTCTTAGTAATCCAATCAGCAAAGCTTTTAATTTCTCACTGTTTTTGGACGCTGTTTTGGCCAAAAATTGGAGATCCAGCAGGGTAGAGTCCACTTCGTCTTGGCATCTAGTAAGGAGTGGTTTAATGACTGAACTCTCACAGCACGCTCAGGCTGAATCATTAGTGCTGTGTAAAAACCTTATGATTTACTTATTGTGCTCCCTCTGCTTCATATTTTGTTATTTTTAAATGGTAACACACCATGACTGTTTTATGTCAAGTCACCTTAAAACTGGCTGGTTTCTGTACATTATCAATCTAGGGTATTTTAAAAAGGTTAAACAGGTTTTAGTTTTCAGTGCAGTATTCAAATATGTTTATTATGCAGTAAAATTGGTTATATGATATGTTTACATTTGAAATTAAGTATGTCAAGATACATGGAAATGAATGCAATGGCTGCACCATTGCTTTCAATGGAACTTGACGTGGAAGGAATACCACACAGTCATGTTGCTTTATGTTGTAAAGATGGGATCTGAAGTAACTACATTAACGCTGTGAGATCATCTTGCATTCTGTGCTACCATGCGTTTTCCCCCTGTGATCACAGTGTCAGGTAGAGGCAAAGACTTTGGAAACTGTCAGAAGCTCTTTTGCCTGGAATGGTATGTCTTCCTTTCAAGTCTAAGGATTCTTTCACAGAATATTATACATAAAATGATCAGCACATCAACCTCTTTATTGACCACAACCCTCTAAAAAGCTTGGCAAATGAGTTTTTATTTCAGGTATTAATTATTAAAATTATTTTTTCTGATTCACTTGCGCTTACTAAAATATCTCAAAATAAATTGAAATCTACACATACATATAAAATTCATTACATTAAAGCTGGCACTCATTAATTTATTTTTTAGGTAATAAAGAATTAATAGCACTGATTTCAAGTTTATATCCACCATTTTCATTGCCTTTTCCATTTATTTACTATTAGAATTTCACGTGTGGGAATTAATGAGTATTGGTACGAAGGAACATCTCTATTGATTGTAAAATATTCTAGTAATTAAAGACAGAAGGAAAACAGACCTTTGGAGTATTAGTTAAAATACTTTTTTCATTTTTTTAAATGTATCTTTTGACTTTGCTTATAGTGAATTTTGCCATGTGGATTAATTTATATGTAGATATAATTTTGAGATATATAGAACACCTAAAATTACATTAAAACAAGACCAAACCTAGGAGGCAAATAAAAAGAGAACATTTAGGGACGAGTAGCTCATAGAAAAATAAAAATGACTCAAAGTAATACAACTCTGCTCATTTCTACATATAAAACAAATAACGCAAAACAAAACTGTACTCAAACACACACTATATGTGTATACGTATAATCTGATGCATGATTCTATCTGATTAATCTGGTTATATATATAGAAATATGTATATATAATCAGAAATACATATACATATAATCAGAGTTCTTAAGAAAGAGCAAAGCCTCATGTATCTACATAGATAGATAGACAGACAGACAGACAGGTCTGATTAGAAAATGACCCCAGACATACATGGGAAATAACACTGTCACCTAGTCTATGGGAAAACAGAGACACTTGTATATTTCTGGTTTCAATATGGGCACCGTGAGGAATATAACCACTATGAAAGATAGTTTGGCAATATTGAACATAGTTAGAAACAAATATTCTTTGATCCTTACAGTTTAATTATTTTATCTTTGCGCTAGAGACATTTTGCACAATGTAATGACACATATAAAAACATACTCATTTCAGCATTATTTAAATAATAACAGAATAGAAACATCCTACATGTGTATTATTGGTGGACTATTTAAATGATAGCACAGTAATTAGAAACATAACTTTTTGTGATGTTATGGAAAGAGCTCAAGGATTTATCGTCGAGTAAAAAGAATGTAACTGAACATAAACAAAAGACTAATAGCAGTGATGTGGGGAGACAAATGGGTGGCTGTGAGAAGGAAACTTTTTGACGTATCTCCTCTTTGTACCTTTTCATTTTGGAATCAGTGACTGTACTATCTATACAAAAATATATTATGAAATTAAAATTAAAAATAGAAATGAGATGCAATAAAATTAGCAAGGGTATTCTCTTAGATCACTATTCTCTGTAGACATAAAATCAACATTGAGACTTACGTAAAATGATTGCTTTACAAATCACACACACAAAGTGTATGAAGGAACCAAGAACACTGGTAACTAGCAATAGATTTACAATTGATGGTAGAGTATGACTGCTCGGATTGATATGCTGAAATTTCACATCTCTGTGTCTTTTCATAGATTGTTCATCTCATCGTGCCTAAAATCTCCTTCTCGTGTGGTTTTTTTTTTTTTAATTTGAGGAACGATATTCATTCTCCAATGCCTAGCCTAGCTCAAACCTTACTTTTAAAAATGGCAAGATACTCCAGTACCATTAGCTTCTTGCACTGGTCTTTCATGAGAACTCTGATCACATATGTATTTTAGCACACGCAGTCTCTGACTGTATTCTTCCTTGTCCTTCCCCTTAACGTACTGAGAGCAGGGATTGCACCTTCTTCGTTGTGTCTTCTCGGCATTGCTGTCTGGCACGTAGTGGGAGACCAATGAATGTTTTGAAATAATTGAACAATAAACAAAATGTATAAGGTAATCAAAATGACTACATGAATATAAACTGTTTTAAAGAAAAATGTAAGAAAATAAAAGGACTTTTTATACTATGACTTTTTTACGACTATTATGAGGTATGAAAGAGTGCTATCAAAGGGGCACAACAGCAGCATTAGTTTTGAACAGTGTGCTCAGGCCTTTACGTTATCCTAGTTTTGTGGGTTGGTTAACTGAAGTGAATAAAGGTTAAGTAATTTTCCTCAGATAAGACAATATAAAAATTGAACAACTAGGGATTAGAAAGCAGTCTGTATTTCCTCAAAGCCTGAACCCTTTGCATCACAAATCTCAGATACTCTAAACCAGGGTGACACAGATGACTAAAGCAGACCGTAGACTCCAGGGACTACCTAGAGATGTGTCTGCATTTATTTATTCCACCAACTGGGAACCATGAAATTAATGAGAAAAGTATATAGATGACCTGTTAGTACCATTTCTTTGCATTACTTTTAGCTGTGGCTTCTTAGCTCTGCTTCGTATTCATTGAAGATGTAGAAGATGACAAGATGAAACTAAGAACCATGGTTTTTTTTTGAAATATATTTCCTGAGGGGGAGGGTGTAGCTCAGTGATACAGTGTGTGTTTAGCATGCAGGAGGTCCTGCGCTCAGTCTCCAGTACCTCCGTTCAATCAATCAATCAATCTAATTCCCCCCACCATAAAAAATTTTAAATACAGCCAAAAAAGTTCACAAATGAAAACACATTTTCTGAAAGAATGAAAAACTGTCACGGGTTAACTATGAAAGTAGTGGACATTCTAATTAGTTAGTCTTTTTAAGATAGTAAGATTATCTGATGACCCAGATGCATTAGATTTGCTTCTATCAAGAGGTAGGTTGGTGAGTTCATACAATGCTGTCTTCTGATTCCTCTATTCTATCAGTGTTCTGAGTGTTAAACAAATGAAGAATTAAGTTTTAGGTCTCAATCCCTATACTACTTTCTCCTTTATTTCTAGCCTTTTTTTTCCTTCCCTTTCTTTTGTAATTTATACCAAAGCTAAAATATACTTATTTTGCCTGTGGGCAAATTTTACCACCAGTGGGCTTCACTGATACATTCAGTTACATTTCCCTCTCATTATTCAATTGGTTTATATGTGTTCACGGCTTTGTGATTTTTTTTAATTCTTAGTATACATCAGTGGAAATACCACTGCTTATTGTTCAGAAGCAAAAATTTAAAATAATAACTAAAACCCCAAAAAATGAGGCTCAAGCTTGGTTAGAAAAAAACACTTCTGTTTATTCTATTTAATTAAATGGATGTGTATTCAGCCTATTTTTTTCTTTCCATAGTTTTAGATTTAATACAACTAAAAATAGAAAGTAAGAAATGACTGCTAAGTGCTAATTAATACTATTTGTTATCTCTGATGATTCTATTTTATGTTCTTTAATCATATGTCTTAAATTACAGGAATGATATGGAAATACATTGATATTTATAAAATAGTTTGATGTAATAAAGATATTATCTACACAGACTGACATTTATTACTTTTATACATGACTGACATTTATGGCTTTTTTGATGCTCAACATATGTTTACTCCAAAAGAGTCATGAACTCTCCTTTGACCTTGAGAAACAGAAATCTTTCAGATAAAGGTCTTTTTAGACATATTAAAATAGATCATGCAATGGTTTATCAGATAGTCAGCTGACACATTCTGTGGTCTCAGAAAATCCCATTTCCCACTGAGAGTAGTTCTTTGGTCATATGAATTCATCGGAAGTTGAGGAAAGGGGAGAATGCAAGTTTCACGATATATTTCAATAGTCTCACCTAGTGTATTATCCTTAAAAGTCTAGCCACAGAGCAGGAAGTAGCTGAACTTTGGTTTGACACATGCAGTGACAGACTGAGCAGAAGAGGGAATGGATAAACTTACGAGGGAGGCAAAATAGAAGTCATTTCTATTTCCATAGTACATTTCTTTGAAGGAGCTCAGGGCAAGTGATGAAAAAGATAAGATGCTGTATATGAACTAATTTTCTCTCAGAAACCAGTCTAAAAACGAGGAATACAGAATACTCACTGGCACATGGTCATGTGTGCTGAGGAATCGTTATAGGCCATTTGTTAACTTAGGACCTGATCCTGACAGTGGTGGAGGCAGGATTTGTGACCTTCTCTGTCGACTCAGTCTTTACTCATTTTTCAAGGCTTTAGCCCCTTCTCCCATGAAACCCTCTTGAAATGCCTCAATTCAAACTGCTCTCTTCTCTCTCAGAAGACCTGTTAAAACCATTAAGCAGTTAAAACCTCATATTTTGGGATGAACTAACAACTACTTGGACACTGACATCAAGGCAGTCATTTATTGAAGGAAAGCCCCACTTAAGCAGCTTTGTTATTATTCTTGTTCCATTTAGGAGCCCGCCCCAAAGATACACCATATCTTTTCTTGCCTGAATGCTGGAGACTTTTAAGTGTGATCATCGTGGTTAATTTGATGTATCAACTTGACTAGGTCACGTGGGGCCCAGATATTTAAACATTACTCTGGGTGTGTCTGTGAGAGTGTTTTTGGATGAGATTTATATCTGAGTTGATCAAGTGAGGAAAGCAGATTGCCTTCCCCAAAGGAGAGGGCTTCATCCAACCAGTGAAAGCCCAAATAGAACAAAAACGCTGAGCAAGACAGACTTTGCTCTCCCTGCTTGATGGTTTGGAGCTGGGGCATTGGTTTCCTTCTGGTTCTCAGGCCTTCAGATGGCAGCTCTTGGGACTTCTCAGTCTCCATAATCATATGAACCAGTTCCCTTTATGTATAAGTCCTCTTAGTTCTGTTTCTCTGAAGGACTCTAATACAGTGATCAATGGAAAAAGACCTCTTAAAAGCAAAAGTTCTGGGAGAGAAGGGGCAGGGAGGTAGAGTAGGAAGGACGCAGGGAGAGAGGAACAGTCATTGCATTTCAGACTGCTTCATTGAAAATTCTGGTATTAACTCCATCCAGTATAAACTAAGTACAAGGTTTCAATCACTTGTGGAAATCTAAGGAATTAGTGGAAAAATCAGTTTGGTCCAGATGTTCCAAGGCAACTAAACTGGGCAGCATTTATCCAAATGTATAATCTAAAAGTAAAGGCCCAACATATTTTCATATCCTCTCTGCAATTCTATTTGACTTCTTTTCCTTTCTCTGGCTCTAATCTTTCTATAAATAGAATAAATAGGGAAATGCATGGATACTAATTCGTAGCTCTCTTCCATATTGTAGCATCCCTATCTTTTAAAATAACATGACAAAGAAGGAAAAACAGCATCAAGGGACCTCTCTGAAAAGAGATATCAGGGTTAAGGTTAAGAATGGCTCACATAGAAGGTGTTCTCCTTCCTGTTACACTCTCTTGTTCACCATAAACTGTGCTAACCTTACACATTATTTACATACGTCTGTCAATTCTTACTCTATACCAATGTTTGTCACTCAGTCCAACAGTAATACAATTGGATTTTGCATATCTTTGGGGCCTCAGTGTCTTTACAAGATGTAATGAGAGTTTTAAGGGAGTAAGAATGTCTTTTTTACCCTGCTCTAATGTTGAGCCTGCGAGGAAAGGCTTAATGCTTTTCATTTCTACTCTTTCTCAATTTGTCTTCTCCCTTAGAAAGAAAGACAGGAATGTAACTAACCATCTCGAAAGGTATTACAATGCATTGTCTCCAGAGGATGCACTGAATCTAATACACCGTTCCACCATGTCTTAAGTCATCAAAACTTCCTATTTTATATCATTAAGATGTGCAGTTGCGATGATTTTTTTGTGTAATTGTTTTTATCAAATTGGTAATTTTGATCAGTTGTGTATTAGTTATAGTTGTGTACTATGATGTAATAACAACATAAAACACAACACTAAATTTGAATTTTTGTGCTATGAAGTATGTTATCATAATCAATAGAAATTCCTTTGAGCAAACAAATATAGTTGTCCTTCAGTATCTACAGTGGATTGGTTTCAGGACTCCCACAGATAACAAAATCAACAGATGCTCAAGTCCCTTATATAAGATGTCATAGTAATTTTGCGTATAACCTACACACATACTTCTGTATACTTTAAATCATCTCTAGATGACTCAAAATGCCCAATACAGAGCAAATGCTATGTAAATAGTTGTAAGTACAATGGAAATACTGTGTAAAAATTCAAGTTTTGCTTTTTGGAACTTTGTGTATTTTTTTCAAATATTTTCCATTTGTGATTGGTTGAATCCATGGAACAGAATCCATAGATATGGATGCCAACTGTATACAGTTAGGATAAGATTTTGTGGAGTAACTGGAATGTAAACATGAGCTTCAGAAGGTAACTTGAACTTTCAGACTGCTAAAGAAGAGCTTGTTTATATTTGTTCCTGAATAGATGATGGTAGCTACCAAACCATAATGTTTGTAGTCTACTCTGTTGGATGTATTTAAGAATAATGTACATCAACCATTCAGATTGTTTTCTCCAACTAGAATTCCTCACTGACAAGAATCAAGATTTTTTGGTATTAATGGTTGGTTTTAAGTCTGAGGCAGAAAATGTACAAAATAATTACTGGGGCAGATTTTTCATGTGACAGAAAGCAAGTTAACTATTAGAAAAGCCAAAAGCAGACAAAAGAAACCTAATGGGTCATGTCAAAAATAAAGGCTTCTAATGGCCAAAGATGAGAGTGTCACAATAGGGAATACAACTAATTTAAGAATATTGAATATAAATTAAATTATCCAAAATGATACACAGTAAAAAAAAAAAAAAAAGAATAGTTTCAAACACAACTCTCGTGACTGAGTTGCAGCTAACTGGAGTGCTGATAACTTACTGTAGTATTTGAATATTTAGGAAAAAATTAACCTTTTGTCCCACATTTCTTGCACAAACTGTATTTTAGGTTAACCAAATAGTCAAAATTGTTAAAGGAAATTCCTCCTTACAGAATTCCAGCTAATGAATGTAGATGAAATTATGTAATTATAAAATCACTATTTTATAGCCTGTATTTAATTTTTTTAAAGATAATGACCATAAATGGATGAAACTGTAACAGGAAGAAATGACAGCAGACTTTATAATTGAGGAAACCAGCTGCTGTCATTTGAACCCACTGAAATCTTTGTACCCCTAAACACGATGAAATCCTCCTCTATCCTTCTAATAATATTCAGAATAAAGCACCTGGCAGACCCTGTGAGACACTCTTGCCAAAATACTTTTACCTAATTTTAGCCTTGATAGTGGTTAAATTTATGGGAAATAAAGGGACTAGAAGAATAAGCAGAATAATACAAAAAAAGCAAATTGACACATTTAGAATGTGGATCATACTAGAGGTCAACTTCATCTGTTTCTATAAAGAATTTTGGCACAAAATATGAGAAGGGAAGAGGAAGATGTGTGATTAAAAAGTTTTAAGATGTATAATATCAAAAGTGATGTGTGGTCCTCAGGTAATCTTGTTTTGAATAAAAGGACTTTAGAAAGATGTTTTTGAAAGAAATAGAAAAATTGGATTATGAACTCTATCAGATGATACTGAAGACATCATTAATTTGTTAGGAATGGTAATGGTTATAATAGAAAAGTGCATGTTACTTAGAAATTCATACTTAAATAGAGTAAAATGACATTTCTGGGATTTCTTTTATAATGCCTCAAGAAGGAGTAAAAAAATTTAGAGGAAGCAAAACCAAATAATTATTGAATCTAGGATAATGGATAGAAAGGATTCAGTGTACTGTTCTCTTTGGTGTAGTTTATACATGAATATTTTTCCAATAAAATAAAATTTAAAGTGTCAATATCTACATATTTCAGAAATACATCATTTGTAATTAGTTAAATGTATGACAAAATCTTGCATTTCAACCAAATAATGTGTAGAAGTATAGAGTTTTTCAAAATTAACTTGGAGATTGCACAAAGAATTTTGAAGAACCTGGTCAAAGTAAACCACCAAATCGATTGAACTGTGCCTATGGCCTGATCTTGAATGTAATTTTGACATCTATGATCCATTTAGATACCATCACCAAAAAAAAATAGTTGATGTGGCTGCAAGGATTCTAGAGTTATGTGCTGATTTATTTACTTACTTAAATACTGATTGATCTGGCATCCAGAGTTTTGCTCCTGAGGTCTAAGTTGAAACCCTTAATCTGCCATCTTCCTCAGAACAAATTTCCTCTATTGATGGTTGCCATATCCTTTTGCAAGCAGAACCCTGTGATATTTTTAACCTGTTTCAGTTTCCTGTGTTAACTTGAACTTAAAGTTGTAAATTACTTGCCTCCTGAAGTGTTATATGCAAATAATAACTTAATCGCTTTCCAGCAGAAATTGAGGTTATGATTTATTTGTCAATTTATTTACAAAATATCCCTTTTTCCACCAAAGGAAAGAATATCTTCAAATATGGTTATGTTTGGACAAAGTACATAAAATACTATCAAGAGCTTTCCCTTAAACCCCTGTTTTGGAATCGGTGCCTTGTATGAAATTACAAGTAGCTGCATTTTATTGGCCAGTAGTTGACAAAATGGAGTGCTAGTTACAGTATGAAAATATATCCCAAGTTGTGTTGCAATGAAGTGACACTTCTTGGGCAGCAAATGCAAATAAATTGGGGCATTAAGCACCCAAGTTCTAAAACAAAAATACTGAGAGTAAAATGGATTTTGTGTTTGCAGTTATAACATACGTACTTTCCCACAAATCTCTCACTTGAATAGGGCACAGCTGCTTCTGTATTAAGTCATTTTAGCAGTATGAAAGAGAAAAATTCAGTGAAAGATTATTTCACATTGAAAATGTTTTTCATTGTATACTTCTGAAAAGATTTACCACTGAAGAACTATGTTATGGTAAACCTGTAATATGAAGTGCCGGTGAGCTCTTTTCCTATCGCATTAAAGTAAGAAGCCATTGGATAAAGCAGTTACGGAGTGAAGGTTGGGCCCATTAACACCTTGACCTCACACTAGTAGTTTGACAGTCAGTACCCAGGACTTGGACTTCATGTACTGAAAGGAAAGTGTAAACAAAGCCTTAGAAACAGCGGGATTGTGGGAGGTCAATGGACGCGTTGCTGCTGCTGTAAAGCCTTCTCTGCCCTGTGCATCTATCAGACCTACACGATGCTCGTATGAGGAGAGTGAAAGTTCAAAAACTAAGATGTTAGAGTGCTCCAAGGCCGTCTAGGGAATGTGGAGATTCAGAGGGCCTTAGTGGGCTTAAAAGAAGCATCAGCCAATTTCTCCCAAGAGCCTGTCATCCTCAGAAAATGTACAGCTGAATTCTGATTTAGATAAAGTCATTAAATGGGGCTGACAAGTCTTTTGAGCCAAGAACATATTATCAAAGTGAGGCTTATCTGTAGATGAAGCAGGATGTTTCTTCACAGCATGAATTAGAGGGGTTTAAAAGGACTTGTATCCCCAAATGTCCTTTTCTTCTGCACACTTAGGCCCCCTACCCCGACACACACAGACAAGATTCACTGAACTTCTTGAAGTCCTCTGTACACATCCTAATTTTTTTGTGTGTTTTTATAATGTAACCATTTTTCCTCTCTGCAATGCAGTGTTGTTCCTCCCCAGTCTCACTCAATGTCCACTGTATTCTTATCCTTTAAATTTTTATTTCTAAATAATCTCAACAATATTCCCATAGATTATCATACTCTTTAATCTCTTACCTCCATCCTCAACTTTTCCATTTCTTCACAAACAATACTGGAGCGAGATTTTCATTGTCCCTCCTTCCCAATATTATGCTTATTTATTCATCTTTATGCTTATATTCAAAGGAAGATGTACCCCAAAGCAAATCCCTAGATGGGCACTGATTTTATCTTCAGCTCTTGAAGACAATGCTGTTCCATGAATTGTCCTGTTTCTTCAAACTCTCCTCTCTGATTGGCAGTTCTTTTTACCATATATAAATAAAGAAATCACTCCTATATTTAAACAAAACAGTACTCTTTTCTGTTTTCCAGTCATTTAGTTTTTATCCTGTGTTTCTCTAACTTCAAAAATGAGCGATTATAAAAAAAGTTCTACACCAATTTTATATTTCCTATACCCTGGTATTTGGTGTCTCCCCTATTTATCTACTGGTGCTCAATAAATTTAATAGTTTCATAAATTCATAAAAATGCATAAGGTCTCAAAGTTCTTGCATTTTAGATACATACCAAAAAATATGTGCAAATACTATTTTGACTTACTTCTAAATATCCTAAAATATCAGTGTGTACATCTCTACCCTGATAACATTTTATTAAAATTCCTGTGTTACACATGAGAATTTTAGACTGCTAGAGTATAGGAACCATGTTTGATTTTATTTTTACCCTTCTCATTTGTACAGCAGGGTATTGATATTGGTAGGGATTTGTTTTTAGGACCCAGTTGTCACCAAGAGGTACAGAAAAGATAAAGAGAAAAGGAGAATTCATGCACGCACTTGGAATTGACAGAAAAATAACCAACCCAAATCCACACCAAATGTTGCTGCTGAAATATTTACATGTGAGAGGACACGCTAGAAGGAAGGACTTTTTAAAAAATACATTGTTCACATACCCTCATCACCATTGCCCTCATGAGCTCTTCAGAAGAGACGGTTTTCCTTGTGACCAGAGCCTTAAGATAAGTCTGTCCATACAGATATAACAGAAATCCAGGTGTGAGTAGGAAGCAGCAGAGAAGAGATGATTAGTGGGGGTGGCAATAGCTTTTCCTTTCTCAATGTTCATTTCTTTCTGATGACTGGCTAAATTTTTGACCCTGAATTCTAAGGTGCACCTACATCATCATAATATATTATTCTTTCTTTAAACTTTCAAGTTGGTTTCTGATACTTAAAACTAGAGTCAACTCACTTGAGTAATGAAGAGATATAGAACTTTTAAGTTGAATTAGGTCCCATTTCTTTATTTTTGCTAAAGAGATTATTACTCTTAGCACTACCTGGTGGATTGGCCTCAATATAAATGTCATTTTTAATTTAAATTTTTCTTTCTGAGAATCTGATACATTCATTTTTTAAAAAAATTAAAATGTAGTTGATTTACAGTCCTACTGGTTTCATGTGTGTAGCATGGTGAATCAGTATTTTTTTGGATTATATTTCATTCTAGGTACTAGATAATGGGTATAACATTGCTTGTGCTATACAGTTTATCCTTGTCACTTATCTATTTTATATATAGTACTTTGTATCTGTTAATCCCATATCCCTATTTGTCTTTCCCCACCTCCATTTCCCCTTTGGTAACCACAAGTTTGTTTTCTGTATCTATGAGTCTGTTTCTGTTTTATATATACATTAACTGTATTACTTTTTAGATGTCATGTATAAATGATATTCATATAGTATTTGTCTTTCTCTGTGTGACTTAATTCACTTAAGATATTTTCTAGGTCTATCCATGTTACTACAAATGGCAATATGTCATTTTTTAGGGTTGAGTAATATTCCATTGTGTATGTATGTATTATATATATATGTATATATGTGTGTATGTATATACCACATCTTAAACCAATTGTCTGTTGATGGGTACTTGAGTTGTTTCCGTATCTTGGCTATTGTAAATAATGCTGCTGTGCACCTTGAAATGCACGTATCTCTTCGAATTAGAGTTTTTTTTTTTTTTTTCTGGTTATACACCCAGCAGTAAAATTGATTGGTCATATGGTAGTTATATTTTTAGTTTTTTAAGGAATCTCCACATTGTTTTCCATAGTGGATGCACCAATTTACGTTCCCACAAGCAGCATTCAAAGGTTCCCTTTTCTCCACATCCTCTCTAACAATTGTTCTTTGGAGACTTTTTGGTGATAGCCATTCTGACAGGTGTGAGATGATACCTCATTGTGGGTCTCCTTTTCAGTTCTCTAATAGTTAGCAATATGAGCATCTTTTCATGTTTCTGTTAGCCATATGTATATCTTCTTTGGAAACATTTCTTTTCAAATTTTCTGCCCACTTTTTATTGGATTATTGTTTTTGTTTTTGTTTTTGTTTTTTGATACTGAGTTGTTTGAGCTCTTTGTATATTTTGAATATTAACCCCGCATTATTTACACATATTTTCTCCCATTCCGTAAGTTGTCTTTTCATTTTGTTGATGGTTTCCTTTTCTGTGCAAAAGTGTTTAAGTTTGTTTAGGTCCCACTTGTTAATTTCTGCTTTTATTTCTTTTGCTTTAGGAGACTGATAATAGAAACATTGCTTCAAGTTTTGTCAGAGTGTTCCGCCTCTGTTCTCTTTTAGGAGTTTTATGGTTTCAGGTCTTACATATAGGTTTTTAAACTATTTTGAGTTTATTTTTGTATATGGTATGAAGGATTGTTCTAATCTCATTGTTTTACATGTAGCTGTCCAGGTTTCACAGCACCAATTGTTGAAGAGACTGTCTTTTCTTCATTGTGTATTCTTGCCTTCTTTACCATAGATTGTTTGTGTGGGTTATTTCTGGGCTCTCTATTCTGTTTTAATGATCTACGTGTCTGTTTTTTGTGCCAGTACTGCACTGTTTTGATTATTGCAACTTTGTAGTATAGTCTGAAGTCTGGAAAGGTTATACCTCCAGCTCTGTTCTTTTTTTCTCAGGGGTGCTTTGGCAGTTTGGGGGTCTTTTGTGGTTCCATGTAACTAAAGGAAAGACAAAAAAATCACATCATCTCTATAGATGCAGACAAATCATTTTATGGAATTCAACATCTGTTCATGATAAAACTCTCGTAAAAGTGGTTATAGAGGAAATGTATATCACAATAATAAAGGCCATTTTTGACAAACCCACAGCCAACGTAATACCCAACACTAAAAAGCTAAAAGCCTTCCTGCTAAATTTAGGAACAAGACAAGAATGCCCACTCTCGCTGTTTCCATTTAACATAGTATTAGAAGTCCTAGCTCCACCAATCAGACAAGAAAATGAAAATAAATGGTACCCAAATTTGAAGGGAAGAAGTAAAACTGTCACTATTTGCAGATGACACATTGAGAACCCTGAAGTCTCCACCCAAAACTGTTAGAACGAATAAATGAATTCAGCAGGTTGCATGATATAAGATTAATATACATAAATCTGTTGCATTTCTTTACACTAATAATGGAATGTTAGAAAGTAAAAAATATCCTCATTTAAAAATCACATTTAAAAAAATACCTAAGAATAAACTTAACCAAGAAGATGAAAGACCTATCTTCTATACAAAGCAAAGTTCTATAAAACACTGATGAAGGAAATTGAAGATAATTCAAAGGAAGAGAAAGATATCCCATGCTCTTGGATTAGAAGAATTAATATCAAAATGGCCATACTACCCTAAGCAATCTAAAAATTTGATGCAGTCCCTGTTAAAATACCCAGGACACTTTTCAACAAAACTAGAACAAATAATTCTAAAATTTATATGTAACTATGTTCATCTTCTAAGAACCAACAATTCAGGTTGGTTACATAAAATAGAAAAGAACAGTTGGCAATATGAAATGGAAAAGAGGTTTTTTTAAATTTAGTTAATTTAAAAAACTTTTTTTAATAAAAAGGATTGATAGGAAAACTGAGAGAATTATAATTAAGTTTAAGAATTCATAGAGTATTTTACAAATTGTATATAGACCTTATAGCCACTGTTTTACTTTTAAAAAATCAATTTCAGCTAAAACATTAGTATTTGGTTGAATGCAAAAAAAAAATAGATGTTTACTATAACTCCAGATCTGTCTCCTCAGTCCTATAATCAATAATACATATTGATGCACACTGTACCTTTAGTAAGATTAAAAACCGTCATAGAATTTAAAGGCTGTCTGTAAAGGCATAATAATAAGGCTACTTTTGCTAACTGCTGAATTGCCTTTCTGACAGAAAACAGCAGCTAACATAAAGAAGTGCTATTCAGCAAATTACAAGCAAACAGGCCAAAAAAAAAACCCAGCTCATTCAATTATAGAAAGAAGGTGAAATTTAGATAGAATAGAGGTAATGTTTGAGATGGGACATTTGGCTGCATACTTCCAGAAACACAGCAGAACTGAATAATGATAGTATTCTCATAGATACAATAAATTTTTTTCTTTTTTTAATATATTTTTATTGAAATATAGTCATTTGGCAATGTTGTGTCAACTTCTGGTGTATAGCACAGTGCTCTAGTCATATCGGGACATACGTATATTCATTTTCATATTCTTTTTCACCATAAGTTACTACAAGATATTGAATATAGTTCCCTGTGCTATATAGTATAAACTTGTTATTTATCTATTTTATATATATTATTTTTAGTATTTGCAAATCTCGAACTCCCAATTTATCCCTTCCCACCCCCTTCCCACCCTGGTAACTGTAAATCTGATTTCTATGTCTGTGAGTCTGTTTCTGTTTTGTAAATAAGTTCATTTGTTGTCATCTTTTTTTTTTTAGATTCCACATATAAGTGATATCATATGGTATTTTTCTTTCTCTTTCTGGCTTACTTCACTTAGAATGACATTCTCCAGGTCCATCCATGTTGCTGCAAATGGCACTATTTTATTCTTGTTTATGGCTGAGTAGTACTCCATTGTATAAATATTCCACAACTTCTTTATCCAGTCATCTGTCGATGGACATTTGGATTGCTTCTGTGTCTTGGCTATTGCATATAGTGCTGCTGTGAACCCTGGGATGCACGTATTTTTTGAATTAAGATTCCCTCTGGATATATGCCCAGGAGTGGGATTTCTGGATCATATGGTAAGTCTCTTTTTAGTCTTTTGAGGAATCTCCATACTGTTTTCCATAATGGCAGCACCAAACTACATTCCCACCGACAGTGTAGGAGAATTCCTTTTTCTCCACACCCTCTCCAGCATTTATTGTTTGTGGACTTTCTAATGATGGCCATTCTGACTTGTGTGAGGTGATACCTCATTGTAGTTTTGATTTGTATTTCTCTGATAATTAGTGATACTGAGCATTTTCTCACGTTCCTATTGGCCATTTGTATGTCTTCATTGGAGAATTGCTTGCTTAGGTCTTCTGCCCATTTTTGGATTGGGTTATTTGTTTTTTCTTTTTTTTTTTTTTTCCTTTTTTTAATTTGTCTTTTTCTTATTAAGTTGTATGAGCTGTTTATATATTATGGAAATCAAGCCTTTGTCAGTCTCATCTTTTGCAGATATTTTCTTCCATTCCATAGGTTGTCTTTTTGTTTTGCTTATGGTTTCCTTTGCTGTGAAAAAGCTTGTAAGTTTAGGTTCCATTTGTTTATTTTTGCTTTTGTTTCTATTGCTTGGGTGGATTGCCCCATGAGAACATTGCAAAATATATATTGAAAGTCCTTTTGACTCATGGGTGATAGATAATCTTGGTGGATATATGAATACAGAAGAGGGAATGTTCTTTAGTCAATATGATAGGGAAGATAGCCAGATGCCTTTTTCATTTTCTAAGAAGGTTAGGATATTATAAAAACGATTAAGCATAATAAACCTTTTGTTTTTGTTTTTTTGATTTGCTTTTATCTTTTTATTTTATCATTTCACTTTCCTTTTCAAAACTCATGTCTCACCTTCTATTCTTCATTATTTATTTCCTCTGGTTCTTGAGCCCCTTTCTTTGACAGAATTTATTTTTATTTTGTTATTGCAGCTATTTTTAGCCAGTGTTTAGGAAAATACCCTGTACTATTAATTTAATTAATGCTATAATGTAGAGTACCAGTAACAAGAGTTTCTACCTTATTTTTTCCTTCTGTCTTTAGTTACTAAATTTCTATCATGTTCCTCAAGCTGGAAGTTACTGAGAGACTCAGACTCCAGCCCTTTAAGGAGATCTCACAGACAGATATGAAAAAGAAAACTTTCCATGAACTGTTGGTTGTCATGAAATTTGTATTTACAACATAAATATACAAATATGAGCTTGATTAATTTCATAAGGGATGGGAGAACAGAATAGCTTTATTCTTAAAATAATATTTTGAGGAGAAATTGATTGCTTTGTGTAGGAGAAGGAGGAGTACATTCTAGGAAAAAAGAATATATGAATGTGCATAAAATTTTGGAGGTAACAAACACTCCAAGACAACTGTGCCTTCACTTGGGGAGGAAAATATTATACTTAGACGATCGTACTTCAGGGGTTCATTGAAGTCGCTTTCTATTAACTTGATAATGTGTTTCACAGAGCAGAAGTTTTTGATGTTAATGGAGTTAAGCTTACAAGTTATTTCTTTCATGGATTGTGTCTTTGATGTTGCACCTAAAGAGGCAGCACCATGCTCAATGACCTCTAGGTTTTCTCCTATGAGATTCATAGTTTTGCATTTTACATTTAGGTCTATTATCCATTTCAAGGTAATTTTTGTGACATGTATAAGACCTGTGTCTGGAGTCAATTGTTTCATGTGTATGTCCAGTTGCTCCAGTACCATTTGTTTAAGAGACTCTCTTTGCTTCATTATATTGGTTTTGCTCCTTCATCAAATATCAGTTGACTATATTTATGGAGGTCTATTTCTCGGCTCTATATTCTGCTTCATTCATATATTTGTCTATCTTTTCACCAATACCACACTGTCTTGATTACCATGGTTTCATAATAAGTCTTGAAGTTGGCTAGCATCAGTCCTCCCAATTTTTCTCCTTCAAAATTGTGTTGCCTCTTTTGCGTTTGTTGCCACACTATAAAAACTTTAGGATGAGTGTACTGATATCCATGAAATATCTTGCTGGTATTTAGAGTAGGATTACATTGAATGGATAGATCAAGTTGGGAATAACTTATAAATAGACAATATTTAGTCCTCCTACCCATGAACATAGAATATGTTCCACATCATATGTCACCATAATGCAAATTAAAAGCAAACAGATACTACTACATGCTTAGTAGAACAGCCAGAATTTGAAAGACTGAATACACCAAATGCCAGTGAGGAAGTGGAGCAACAGAAACAGTCATACATTGACAGTGGGAATACAAAATGACTGAGTCACTTTGGAAGACAGTTTGGTGGTTTCTTACAAAACTAAGAATTATGCTCTTACCATCTTATCCTCCAGTCATGCTCTTTGGTATTTACACAAAAGGGTTAAAACTTACGTCTACATAAAAATATGCACACATATGTTTATAGAAGTTTTATTCATAATTGCCAAAAATTGGAATCAATCAAGATGTCCTTCAGTAGGTGAATGAGTAAATAAATAGTGATGCATCCAGACAATGGAATATTAGTCAGCACTAAAAACACTTGAGCTGTCAAGCCATGAAAAGACATGGAGGAACCTTAAATGTATATTACTAAGTGAAAACGCCAATCTGAAAAGGCTACATGTTGTATGATTCCAATTATATGACATTCTGGAAACGGCAAAATAGCAGAGACATAAGATCAGTAGTTGCCAGTGGTAAAGGTGGGAGGAGGGACAGATAGGCAGAGCGAGGATTTTTTAAGGCAGTAAAAATAATCTGCATGCTGTTATAGTGATAGATATTTGTCTTTATACCTTACCCCAAACCCATAGAATGTACGTGAACTCTAAGGTTAACTATGGAGTTTGGGTGATTATGATATATTAATGTAAATTTATCCTTGGTAAAAAACATGCTTTTCTGGTGACCTATGTATATAACAGGGAAGGTTGTGTATGTGTGGGACAAGGGGAAATG